>NC_055961.1:24843280-25143280 GCF_018492685.1 Alosa sapidissima
TGTGTATTTGTGCCAGGAGCATGAATGCTAATACATCTGTTGGTGGGCTTGAAAAGAATGTTTGTGTGTGTGTGTGTGTGTGTGTGTGTGTGTATGAATGTTTATTAATAGCACTGCTGTGCTGTCCCACATCTTGGCCACCTCTGGGCCAGGCAGCCAGGGATTGGCCTCCCTCCTCGTTAGCAAAGCTGCTAATTATACTCTAACGAGGTGTGGGGTCTGTAGGGGAGCTTCAGCACTTCCATATTTAAAGGAAGAAAAATCTGCAACCTCCTCACTCTGGCTCATTTCATGCAGTGCAGAAACAGGACAACAGGTTGAAATCATGCTTACAAAACCATCTCATTTAAACATTCTCTATTTCTATCGTTTTTTCATCATCTCTCTCTCTCTCGGTCAAAGACTTGTTCTCTCATTACTTTCATCGTCACTGTTTGAATGAAAACCAGCCAAACCTGGTGCAAGCTGACGTGGATCCTGTTGCTATGCAACTACAGTATGGAACATTTTATTTTAGTCATCTTACTTGTGTAATAGACCATATATCTCCAATGCCATCTCTACAATGAAAAAAAAACATCTACCTATGCCAAAATATGTTATATAACCACTAAATGGTACAATAGCAGTCAACTTGAGTGGCAAATGGGTATATATCAGTGAGGCGAGGGAGTATTTTGTATCATAATTCTTTTGGGAGTCTTTTCTTAAAGTTTAACTTTAATTTAGTCTGCTTAAAGTTGAGGTTTATCTTTATATTCCTAGCTGTCCATTCAATTAGCTTGATGTCTGATGATGATCACCATCAAAATGCACATTTTTTATGTCCTGACTCCTGAGGTTGTTAAAGACCCTCAGAAAAGGTCAACCCCAGAAGAAAGTAGATTATTTTTTTCACTACATATCCATAGGGTTTGGTTGGATATTTGGTTCTGTGCAAAAAATGTATTTATACTTTATAAATGTCTGTAAAATCCAAAGCAACAGTAAAATGAGAAAAGATAATGTACTCTCTCCTGGTGAATATACTGTATTGCACCACTGTGTGTGACAGTTTTGTCACAGAAATCTGAATAACCTGCAGATTCATTAAGCTCTCTTGGATTCTGTTGTCGTGTTCACATTCTATTCATGAAGGCATGCTGCATGCTTAACACTCTTGTTTGTATGTTTCTCTACACAACACCCTTTTCAAGTATTGATTTTTAAGTTGGTCAGTTTGGTTTGCATGCACACATGTGAGTATGTTATGATAATTTTGTGAAACTGTCACATCTGCGTCTGTGCTGTGAATCTTGGGCCAAAGAATGATGAGGCCGCCCTCTAGTGCTGAATGGATTGAACTACAGAACTGTTTGCTCCAATCTATATGAATCAAACATAATCCCAGGAGCACTACAACGTAAAAAAGAAAAAAGTTATAAATAATCAGTTAATGACCCATTTCCTGTGCTAAACTAAACATATTTTTAGAAGAACAAAGAAAAAAAGGAAAAAATAATTGTTGATCTCTTATTTGCACTCCATTTTCTGTGCATGTGCAATTGAATGCTGTGTATAGTGTAGCGCAGTCACCTAAACTCATATTCAGTCAGTGATATTCTGTATGTAGTTAGTGCTCAGGTCATCTGTTGATATTTGTAAACTATATCGGAATGTCACCTATTGCTGACCGTCCCGTATTACCGATCTCTTACATGTATGTGTCACTAAATATAAATTTTTATACAAACCAAGACGGCGGATTCCTAAAGAAACGCAAGCACCCACACCATAAGTGTATCTAAATTAGCTAGCTTAGTATGTACAACTTACTTACAAATTACATTTTACCTATGACTCGAAGAGCTATAAACAGTGTTGTAAGGCTGAGTGTACAAATCCGCTTGGAACTCCAGTGGAATTTTGATTTGCGGCGAGAATTCTCGGTCTAACTGTTGATGTGCTGTGAGAAAGGTCGGAAATAGGCAACCCACCAGGCCAGCACTAACCTCCGAGTGTGGTAAACAAAATATTTCAGGCAGTAAAAGCCCCGGTTTTGTTCAAATCTACACACCTATGGTTACTGAAAAATGTAAGGTTCATTTATCAAATGTTATTTTGAAGTATTAAAAAACATTGTTGTTTTAGAATTTTCGAACGAAAGGGCCAGTAATTCGAACGAAAGGGCCAGCTTTTACGATAGTTTTATTTGTTTATTAGAAGTATTATTAGAATAAATACTGCAGACTGGGTACATGCAGAGCTCCAACGAAATAAATGTAGATTTTATAGTGCAGATAGCTGTAAGACTTCTCATTTGAGTTATAGGCCCACAGTACCCTCCAGAATTATTGGCGCCTCTACTAAAGTTGACTAAAAACTTTATTGTAATCTCACAATGAAAATAATTAGGGAAAATCCAACCTTAAAGGAAAACAAATTTATTCATTTATGAGTTTTCTTTTTTCTCAAAATAAATTTGCTTTCCTTCAAGGTTGGATTTTTCCTATTTTTTTCATTGTGAGATTAAAATAAATCACCAACAGATTATTTTTTATACCGGTTTTAAGTCAACTTTAGCAGAGGTGGCAATAATTCTGGAGGGTATTGTATATCTTCCCAGTTTTGGGATCAAAGATGTCATAAATCCGATGGTTATTTACAAATGATTTCCAGAAAGAGAACACAGCCACCCCGGCCAGGCATGCCCGTCCCATATTTCCGATAATAAGAGAGGGAGTACTGTGCCAGCTGAGGCTACATCAGCAAACAATAAACACAAGTGGCATTTACAGTAATTACCCACAGTCCAAGGCCAACATCGGCTTTAGCCAATGAGTCAGACTATTCCTACTGTGAATCTCTGATATTGCTGATCACTAAACAATAAATACAAATAGGCCTAGCACAACGTTCATCTGTCGTGGAAAATAGGCTACTATTAACACAATTTGTGTTGCTTTACTCAATATGCAGCCAATGAACACATTTCTAGAATATTAGAATTGTCTTTACTGACAAGCTTACACAATACCATGTTTATATTCAAATGCTAACACAAAGTTTGCCAGAATAGAAAACTAAATGTCCAATGAAAAAGCTATACTGAAACTGAAAAGTTTATACGCATTTTTGAATGAATAGATTACTGAAACATTGAGAAATGGTTGATTTAGTACTATAGACTAACCATCACTAATTCTAATCTCAGTTGGAAACGTACCATAATTTCCTAAAATGTAATAACTCACAATAATGCAATAGAATCTCCCCACACTACAAAAACTGCTGATCTAATAAAAAGCTAACCAAGTGTTATTACAGTTTTCTCAGTCACATTGGCGCATTTCTCAGATCAGAATTGAAATTGTTCCAACTCCACATCATCTTATCTGTAGGCCCTATACACATCATTAAAGCAGTTTCTCCCGATCTTAAACAAGTAACAATACTTTAGTAGGCTAGCCCACATGTATGCAACTGATTTTGTACAAATGACAAATGAAAATACCGCCCGCCTCACAGGATGAGCAGCTAGGACTCACTGAGGTAAAGTGATGATGGGGTGAAGAACACAGCAAGCAAGCAAACGTGGATTTTGGTGGAGAGTGCAGATTATTTACAGTTGTGTTTTATTCCGCTCACAGGCGCTAAAAGGAAGCGAGACGGCCACCATTCAGCCCCCAAAAAGACAGATAATCATTCCAGTGTTTACCTGAATTGGGGCATACCATCATTACCATTATACTGGGGGGGCAATCAATGTAACAGACGGGTCCCTACTGATAACATAACATATATTCCTAATTATTTAAAATTCTGATAAAAACCACCCCCACACAATCACACACAATCTGTTTTCAATTTCAATTTTCAATTGCTAATGTCTGGCTGAATAGTCCTACTAGTCCTTGCCAGACCATATGGAATAGTCATTCCACTAAACCATGCTTTACTAAAACCTAGCATAGCTAGCATAGCTAGCCTTCACGCATTTGCACTCGTCTATTATTTGAACTCATTAGCAAAGTGAAACTAACTTCACCATGGTGTCAGTCAACGACAAGACAGTTATATGCAGTAAGTTACTTTCACTATTGAATGACAATGGGTTACCATCGAAAACATAGGCTGGAAAAAGCAACACTTACCCTAATATTTTTCGAATGACTGAATAAAACAATGTTTAAAACAACGCTTATCCTGCAGAGGAGTTGCTTATATCTCTTGATGATGCGTCTTCAGCTGTGCTCTCGCCAGTGATGTAGTACTCGAGTCCGGTCTCGGACTCGTTTTCTGCTTTCTCGGACTCGACTTGGACTTGTTCCTTCAAAGACTCGGTCTCGGACCACAGTGGGAGGAGAAGGACTCGTAATTTCAGACCGAGTCCTCGAGACCAGCGCATTTTTTTAGGTTCATAGAAAGAAAAAATGAAAATTAAATTTCACGGCGGCCACGTCTTTGCCCCTTGCGTTGGCCTTGGTGCCCCCTTCTTTCAATATTCTGCTTTGCGTCCGTTTAATAGCGATTTTTATTTAGCCTATAGCCTGTCAAAATAATCTTAGCATCACAGCGCAAACTAATTCAGTCTTACACAGTGGAGAAAATGACAGCGCATGGCAAGACAGAAAGTGCGTCCAAATTCACCCATTCTTCTCAGTTGAAATACTCGCAATCGTTAAGCCTACTCATCACACAGACACATGTATCACATCACATGAAAGAGCTTTTTCTCAGCTTTTAAACGATGTTAGCCGCTAATTGCTGTGGTGAACGCTTCGCGAGAAAAGTAAATAATATAATTAAATTTAATCATAACGTCTACATAAGGTGCTATACCCATCTCAGAATAAAGAATCTTAGAATCAGAATAAACAGCAGACCTTACCAGAAATAAAGCAGTCCCCTGTACAGTAAGCCGTTCTAGAGTATTCCGGTGAAATTAAAAATGTAATCTGCAGCAAGGTCTACATTCATGTCTCCAACTTTGGTCTTTAGGTTTCAAAATGTGTTTAAATCGTTCTTCATGATTTCATAACAGGCCAAATACAAAATAAATGTTACAAATATTGCCTAGATATAGGTAAATATTAAAATCAGAGGATATACAGCTGAGTAAGAGTTTGTGAAAGGAGTCTTAATGATCAAAAAATGCTAAGCATGCATCTAGGCTATTTGAGTTTCTTAAAGCTGAGCTGTGCTTAAATTGTTCAATACATGATTCCATAACAGGCCAAATATAAAATAAATATTAAATATAGCCTAGACATTTAAATATTAGATGATCAGATGATTTACAGTTCTATGTAATATGTAATGTTTCATGTTTTTGTAATGTTTCATACAGTGATGCAGGTCTACTGCTGTGAATAGGCTAAATACAACTTTGATTATTTTTATAGCCTACTACTGTATAGTTAACTTTGGCCTTGTGCCCTGACATGTGGCCTTTGTGCCCCCCACCAAATATGCCCAACTGAAGGCCAAGTGGCCTTGCCCCTAAAATGGTGAAATTCCAAGCCTGGGCCTAACTGTTGATTATTAATTGGGGTGATATTAAATCATGAATATGAAAACTGACATGTTTTCATGGTCTTGGTCTCGACTTGGTCTCGACTCCTAAAGGACTCGGTCTCGACTCGGACTTGCTTCCTTAAAGACTCGGTCTTGACTCGGACTCGACTGTATTTGAAAACCAACAAATAAACGTGCAAAATAAGAAAAATAAACAAAAAATAAACGTGCAAAATAAGAAAATAAACTTTGCGTCGGGTGAAAACGAGTTTTACGCCATGCGCCAGGGTGCAAGATAGGGCCCATGTGACCTGACTGACAGGAACGTCAGGATGTATAAAGTGGTGCACAGCTCTGACCAAGGGGTGATCTGTTTCGACCTCACTCTGACCGTCACTACGGTCTAAAAAAGGAATGATCACCTTCGTTCTGCCTATCACCGAGACCATATGTCAACAAAGTCATGCCCATGACCTCCGGAAGCAGAACGACTCGAGCTTGTAAATAGCGGAGATTGCTCCCGGTTTAGTCTCTCACCTTGATCACCTCATCTGAGACCTGTGAGACCTGAGTACGTACTTTCACTGCTTTCTTGCTTTTGACTGTGTTCGTTAGTCTGCATGTGGCAGTAACCTGTGTTTTTTTTCGGGAAACTTCGTTTAACTTGTTGACGCCTTTCCTGAGTTCACCCCATACCGCCCGGCGTTCGCGCACTGCTGCGGGCCGCCGATTCAGTGTTATTTTCCCTTTTGTGCGTGCCAGGTTTCCGAGTTGTTTTTTGTTAACTACTGTGTACCTTATCTGGCTATTCGCGGCTAGTGGGGCTTGGTGTGAGCCTGCTGGGTGCATTCGCGCACCGGCATGTGCCACCGTTATTATTTCTGTTTACTGCTCTGGCAGCCGGAACCTGTGTGGGCCTGATCAGCACATATGTGCTCGGCCGCTTAGGCGCTATTGTTACTGTGTGCTTCTTGATAGTTTTGTTGTTGTGTGCTAGGCTACTTGAAAAGGTAAGTTTAGCTGTTTGTGCCTGCTAGGTGCAGTCTTGCACGAGGTGCGGGGTGCGGTGTGTCTCTTTGGCAGTTGTCCACTAGTGTACGTCGGCGCGTGCGTTCACGCACTGGTGACCGCCTTCTTTGTACATCTGTTTTATACCCCGTCGCCGCTGTCCGCAGCTAGCTGGGCCAGTGTGTGCCTGCTAAGCGTGTCTGCACGCTGCTTCAGGCCACCCGTGTACTGTATTACACCTCTGGTGTATCTCTTTTACGGGCTGCTGCTTGCAGACCCGGTGCGTTGAACGGCCAAGGTAAGTGCCTTAGTGTATTGTATTGCATTGTGTTTTTCTGTGGTAGGCTATGGCGGCACACTACTGCAGAGTCTGCAGGGCCACGATGGCCCCAATGACGGGCATAGAGAGTGTCCCGCTTGCCTTGGGGTCGCCCACCTCCTGGAGGATGTCGACAGCCCCTGCAGCGCAGCCTGTGACCTTCCTAGGGAGGAACGGCTCCGCTGGGCTGACCAGGCATGTGGACAGGTGCGTGAGGGCAGACGGGACAGGCGGCGCTCACCCGACCGACCGTCCCACTCTCATAGGCATGGCTGTAAGTATACGCACAAGCGTAAATGGGACCAGCAACATGAGTCCCCTTCCAGGCATGGTCAGGTGGAGGTCCCTGGACCTGCTAAACGCCCGGCTCCAGCTGCCGTGACCGAGAGTGGTGGCACGGAGTCGCTTCAGATTCTCTCAGCTTTCCAGGCTCTGGCTAGGAGGATGGACTGGCTGGAGGGTCTCCAGGGCACGTCATCCTCTTCTCTGCCCCCTGGCCAGGAAGGTCTCTCCTCATCCAGGCCTGAGAGCCATGGCGCGGATGTTGATCTGGGTGATGTGGATGTGCTGTCGCTCCATGCCCCTCGCTCTACGATCGATGACGTAAGCGGGGATGGCCTCCTGGATGAGCTACATTCAGACATGGTGGAGCCAACTGATGAATCCACGGTGCCGGGGGAGGTCCCCGTCGGCTCCTTGATGTCACGGGTGTTGAGTGCCTCCAAGATCCTGGGTCTTCAGGCCCCTATGCCAGACATGGCTTCCCTTGGGGGCGTCTGGGAAGGCGTCTCGCACAATAGCCCACCACCATGTATACCCATGGCAGAGGATTACACGAAGGTGCTGCGGACGGCATGGGGTAAGTCGCTACAGCGCCCCCAATTCAATCCAGGTTGCCGTCAGCTGGCAAAGGCTGCCTATCCGGCCAACTCAGGGCTGGGGGATAGGCCACCGGTCGAGCAGTCCATCGCCGCCTGGACTTCCCTGGGGCCTGCCAATGCATCTCCCAATCCACGCTGCCCGCGTAAGGAGTGTGCTAAGACGGACCGTCTCATCAGTCACTGCTTTGACGCATCAGCACGGGCAGCCCGTATGGGCAACGCCCTGGCTATCACTTGGCGGCTCTGCGAAAAACGATGAGCCCGGAGGACCATGATGCAAGGGCCCTGGTGGATGCCGCACTGTCAGCCCACTCCCAGCTGACGCGTGATGTGGGGAGTGGCCTCTGCGGTGCTGTGCCGTGGACAGGTGTGGCTTGCCCAAACCTCTCTCCCTGATGCCATCAGGACAGACCTGTTAGGTCTCCCTGTGGTGCCTGGGCATGTGTTCCATCTAGACTCCCAGGGGGTGCTGGACAGAGTGGAACAGGCTGGCGCTTCTAGAGAAACTGGTCAGCGTGTGTGCCACAGGCGGGCTCCGGTTCCCCACAGGGCAGCATCAGGTAAGTATGGGCGGTGGCAGCCCGCCAGAACACCACAGGTAAGTATCAACTATGCTGCCCCGCGGGACCGGCGCTTTCGTGCACCAGACCAGAGCTCAGCCCCAACTCCCTGGCCCAGAGGACAGCGAAGACCTCGACGGGGCGCAGGCAGAGGTGCAGGCTGCGGTGGCGGTTCTGCCTAGGGATCCGGGGCTGCCCGTCGATTGCCCTTCCCAGCTGTCCAGGACCTCCTGGATTGTGCCAGACTCTTGGGTTGTGGCTACGGTGACTCACGGTTACCGCCTACAGTTTCGACGGCAGCCCCCTACGTTTTCAGGGGTCAAGATGACGTCTGTGAAAGACCCTCTTTTAAATTCCGTGCTTGTCAAGGAGGTCCAGGAGTTGCTTCTGAAAGGGGCCATCTCAGAAGTACCGCCGCACGCACAGCACACTGGGTTTTATTCCAAATATTTTATTGTGCCCAAAAAAGACAGAGGTTACCGGCCGGTCCTCGACCTCAGGCCCTTGAACCAGTACCTCAAGGTGCTGCCATTCAAAATGGTCCACACTGGAATAGTGATTCGGTCCATCCAGGAAGGGGAGTGGTTTACGTCTCTGGATCTAAAAGACGCGTACTTCCACGTCCCTATCTGCCCAGCACACAGGTCCTTCCTCCGCTTTGCCTTCCAAGGCAGGGTGTTCCAGTTTCAGGTCCTCCCATTTGGCCTTTCACTGGCCCCCAGAATTTTTACTCGCATGGTGGCAGCCGCACTAGCCCCCCTCCAGGCCCGGGGCCTAAAGATCCTACCGTACCTGGACGACTGGCTAATTTGTGCCCCATCTCAGGTGCAGGTGGTGCACGACACCGAAGCAGTTCTGACCCATATCCAGGCCCTGGGTTTCACGGTCAACTGGAAAAAAAGCAATTTGCAGCCCCGCCAGCAGGCGGATTTCCTTGGTGTCCTCCTCAACTCGGTCAGCATGACGGCGTCTCTCACTCCACGGAGGGCAGACAGCTTGACCGAGGCTCTGACAGGCTTTCGGCTGGGCAGACTGGTCACCGCCCACAAAGTCCAGAGGCTCTTGGGCTTAATAGCCGCGGCAGCTGCGGTACTGCCATTGGGCCTGCTGAAGGCACGCTCCCTGCAGTGTTGGTTCAATGCCTTTCATCTCCACCCGAGAGACGACAGGCATGTGAAGTTGCGGGTGTCTCCTGCTTGCATCCGAGCCCTGCGTCCTTGGAGGGACAGGAGGTTCTTGCTCCAGGGTGTTCCACTGGGGGGCCTTCCTCACAAGAGGCAAGTCATCTCGACAGATGCTTCTCTTCTCTGTCTGGGAAGGGCTGTCAGCGAGGGGTGTGTGGCCTCCCTCCTGGACGTCGGAGCACATCAACGTCCTCGAGCTGAAGGCCATCCATCTCGCCCTGCAGAGGTTCCTGCCAGGGTTGCGAAGCCAACATGTTCTGATGAGGACAGACAGCACCTCGGCGGTGTATCATGTCAGGTGTCATGTCATGTGGATGAACACATGACACTGTCATGACATGATAACCCAAGGACTTACTATTTTGTTTCAATGGTATAAATATTTGCTTCTGAGGTATAAACAAAGCATTTTTGAGCAGGTAACCCACTATGTGGTGCAGTTCTAATTGTTTTGAGACTTTTGTGCAAATGTTAATGTTGTGCAAATGTTATGAGGATTTGAAAAATGCAACAAAGTGACTGAAAAAAACTGTAAAAACTAGTCACACTAAAACTAAAACATCACTCACTCACATTATAAGTATATGGACACAATGTTATAGTTGTCATGTTTAATTGTTTAAGTCAACTTAATCAGTATTACAAACCCAGTGTATTGTATTTTGGTACACTTATAATTTCACGTGATTTTGCAAATGTTTTGCAGTTCAAGCAGCTCAAGCACTGCTATACATCTAGTTAAGGATTGAGATAAGATAACAAAGTAGCTCTTATTATGTGGGACCTCACAAAAATGAAAAGAGGGTAAATTAAATATGTGGTAAATTATATCTGACAACAGAGATCATGGGCCCTTTCATGACAGTCAAAAGCGCATCATCACTCGTCAAAAGCTTATTCAAATGTATTAGCATAGTTCGAATTACAGGGGGTACTGGGGGGTACTATACCCCCCAATGAAGACCCAGTACCCCCCAAAGAGACAGAAATATCAGTTTTGGGGGGGTCAGATAATTTTTCTGATATTGTGAAAAAATATCATTACAGTTGGGTACAATACAAGTCAACTCCTATTTTCACTAGGAAAAGTTTAATGTAAAGCGATTTCAGACACCCCTATTATGGACCGTACCATTTTTAACCACCGTGGCGCTAGAAGCAACGGAGATGGAGAACGACTTCGGTTTGCTGCTGACGTGCATGGGTAAATGTAAGTTGCTAGCAGACGTCTAACTTGTTGAAAATGTGCTATTTTACAACCTTCATGTATTAACGTGTTTTGTTCTTTCATAGCTCATGTCACGTCTTCATACATTTAATTACCGGCTACTTACCTGCTACTTACTTAGGCTACCCACCGAGGCTAGTAAAGTGGACCTTGGTTAGTTACCAAGGTTAGTTAGCAAAATAATTCTCTATTTAAATCATGTATTATTATTTTACATTGTGGTGAGGTAAAATCGATTGGCATTTCCAAGGAGATGAACTCCAGTCCATAGCCTAGGTGTCCATTGATTCTCATTTTATCTTGAATAAATTATTGTGCCCTTTTGAAATTAGTTTGGCACAGATCCTGTGTTGTTGTTATTATGCTCAGAGGGTCTGATGTAGCTAAGCCTACATAACATTAGTGAAACCTGTGGAAACATAAAGAGCCAAGTAGCCTAGGCTAAATAGTACATGCTAGTATTTGAATTTGTTTTTAATTGGTTAGTAGGTCTATTGTTTTTACATTCTGGTTATCGGATTCTTGTAGGTTACCGCTCTGTAGTTCTTATGTGGTAGTATGTTTTTTTCATAGTAGGCTCCTTAATCACATTAAAGATTGCTTCATATCTCTAGGCAATTGTGTTGATTTGACACTGACTACCATAGACTATAATGGAAAATTGGTTTCTGTTTATACAGTAGGCTAGGCTATATTAGAGGGTTGGATCTTACCTCCAGGTCATGAAATCTAAAAATAAACCAAATAAATATGTCATGAAATAAGCAATAGGCTTCTTGTAAAGGTATTACTTTTACTAGTAATTAGAATGGTATTTCAGTGCACTTAACTTCTCACGATGGGGATTGATATGGTAGTGGACGATGATGGTCATAGAAGAAGTGAAGGAGCAGTACCCCCCAATTATGGTGGGGTAATTCGCACTCTGTTTAGGATGTGTCCCAAAATACCGATGCATTTATTTGACATCGCGCTATTGCCGTTAAAGGGAATGACAGATGTCATTCTCATTGGTTTAAATGAAGTTATACTGTACACCCCAAACACACCCATGACTGATTAAAAAACCTAGGAACACCGCCATGCGCTCGACGTTTGATAACGAAAACCCTCCCAATGTGGAAAGGAGGCTGCTTGCGAGACCGTATGGAATAGTGATTCCACTAAACCATGCTTTACTAAAACCAAGCATAGCCTTCACGCATTTGCACTCCTCTATTATTTGAACTCATTGGCAAAGTGAAACTAACTTCACCATGGTGTCAGTCAACGACAAGACCGTTATATGCAGTTACTTTCACTATTGACTGACAATGGGTTACCATTGCTCAAATGATTATCCTGCAGAGGAGTTGCTTATATCTTGTGACAGTGCATCTTCAGCTGTGCTGCGTATGTGTCTCTCGCCTCTACCCTATCACTTTTAACCGTCATAACCAATTTGTAAATGATGGTGAGTGACTACTCATCATGAGATGTACAGTACAGTATTTCATAATATCTTTATTCTAATTATGTTTCCTATTGTAATCGTGCAATTTGTAATGTTTTGCTTGGACGTGGCTGGTGTGCGTTCATGGATGATAGGTGCACCCGCCAATATGACTGTTGACAATGCGCTCTTAAAATAACATATAAACAACTCGCCATAGACTTCTGACCAGAGGGGTATTTCACAAAGGCAGAATTAAGACATCCAAGATAAGTGATAAAGCGAGGTTTGACATAGCGTTGTCTGGTCATCCTAGCTAAACTCGTTTCACTAACGCCAATCCAAGATGAGTAGGAGCAACTATGTCAAGCCAGGTGTAAGTTATTCAGGATGTGTGCGCGTTCTCGTTTCTGCTCCAAAATGCCCACGGTTGGAATAAAAAAGACGCGGAAAATAGCGTCATTCACACAAAGTGAACAACCGCTTTTGATATAGACTAACAATGAAGTAAAGTTGTCCTTTTTGGAATGGGGAATCATGGCTATTTCTGTAAAACAGCGTGAGTAGGCGTGGTAGACCAAGTGAATGCAAATTTACGTATGCACCCACGTGTGAGTGCTTTCTTGTCTTGGCACGCAACGTCATTAAGAAAGCGCTTGCCTCTGCAAAGATGCACATAGTATGATATACCTTAATATTATAGTTGAAAATACCTCCGAAAACTTGCCCCTCCACTTCCAATCAACTACAGTAGGCTATTCATCAAACGTCTATCAAAATAAGCAAACAATAAGTACCTAGGCCTATGTTAATAATTATAAGGTTATCACAATTAAAATAATAACTATATGGTAGTAGGCAGACAATCTGTTTTGTTTTGCGAGCAAATACATTAAGCAAATAGTTTATAAATGGAATAAAGCTCCTTAAAAATGAGCACGGAGGTCTGATGTGAATGACAGCTAGCTGAACAAATAAGACAACATAATTACCATTAGAATTAACTTAGCTTGGCCGTTAGCCTGGTCGGGACCAGGCTAGGTGCAGAGAATAAATCCCCATGGTAATTTATGTGCCATCTCTTTTGTGAAACCAAGTCAAGGCTAAATTCATCCAGGATAACCTAAAAATCCCAGCTTAATCCCTTATCTAGGTTTTGTGAAATACCCCTCAGGTGTACAATAGCGATTTTTAGACAGTGCGCTAAGCCACTCCCTAAGTTGTTCATTGCCACACCCCTGGGCGCATTGTTTAAAAATTAAACGTGCAAAGGAATTAAACTTTTATAAGATTTTTTTTCGGGGGGGGGGGGGCAGTGTTTATACCGGATCTGTGTTTGCATATTTAATACGTTTCATACACGTGTTTCAACACTGCATTTCGGTCGTTGCTTTTACCTTGGGCTACCATTACCTTACGCATACCAGTTATGTATCCACCAGCTGCCTGCCTGCAGCCTACTTCCAAAACTCCAAAGCTGTACATAACATATCACATAACAGTTTATGTGATGTGTTAATCAATTAAATAGTAGGCCATTCAACTAGCCCGCTTGCTTAAGACGAGACTCAGGCTGCGCAGTCGGCACCCGCTTCCTTATTTGGGTTTTGGGTTGCCAGGTTTTAGCCTATGACAAAACGGTTGAAATTGAAACTAAGTGATCGTGTGTAGGGTGTATTTCATACACAAGCTGGCAACCTGAATGGATCAATGATTTTAATGAAGTTTGATGGCCATGCAAATCACGGGAGTTTTCCGGGAGAAATAACAAAACGGGAGGGTGCTGGGAGATGACCTTGAAATACGGGAGAAACCCGGGAAAACCGGAATGTTGACAGGTATGGTGCCGGGTGGAAAATGAGTTTTACGCCATGCGCCAGTGTGCAAAATACAGCCCCTAAAGTATTCAAAAACTGTTCCTCTATTCTGCATTGTTTGGCAAAATTGTATGCGTTTCCAAAGTCTCAGGGATGAATAAGCCTGTACCACAAATAGGGCTTTAACATCACATGTCACCTGACGACTAAGTCCTAAAGCTCCTGTCAGCCCTTTAATGCAAGGGAACGTATACTGAACACCTCCATTATGCTGGCTAGTTACGCTGGCTGAAAACTAGTTGGTTTCACAGATGGTGTCTTCTACATCAGACGTATCTTTTGGTCATGGCAGCTTTGGAACGCAGGGAACTTCTTGCTGGGCTGGCATTTTGTGCTGCCTATTGCTGGCCTGTTCTTATGTGGGGAGTTTGTATGTGTGGCGGAGCACTTTACCAAGGTAGTTGAACATCTGAGCTAGTAGCTGTTTGTCAGAGACCTGTTAAGTCAGATGTTGCTAAGTCAACAATAAACCAATCACACAGCGTGTTGCAGTGTCAGTGCTACTTTATTGATACAATAAGACTTTATTTAATCTCACACCGGGGACAACAGCCAGGGAAGATGGATCCAGCAATAATAAGATAAATAGCAGAAATAGTAAACAATATAAGAATTTAAAATAAGTTGTTGAAAAGAATACAATAGTGCAAACAGAGCCTAAATAACAACATGTTAGCCTATACAGTATTTCCTTTAGCTTGAGCTAACTTGATTTTGATTTGATTCAGCATTATGAATCCTGACCACAATATCAGGTCAAATATATGAATATAAGTTATTGTTAATGAAAGTTGACTTTTAATGACTGTTAATGTTTGTGTTCATTTTCACAGAGATCACCCCAGTGTGATTAGAAGGCGTTTTACAAGTGTGATTGTTGTCTCCATTGCCTCACCATGTGTTGTGTGGGCATTCACAGAATGGATGAAGATATTGGTAAACTGGCCATCTTAAAACCTTCTAATTATGACGCCTACTATGGGCAGGAGACATACTGTTTTATAGTTGTCTGTCTGTGAGTGGTTCCATCCATTACGACAAAGTGTGTGCGTGATACATCCCAACCAGGAAACATACCTGGCATACTTATCTAGGGCTCGATGAACAGATTAGGTACTCAAGGTCATGGGGTCAAAGATTAAATAGAATATTGTTCAAACACACAGTTTGATCAATATCTCCTCCAAATGTTCAGGGATTTTGGCCCACTTTCACAAAGTTACTACAGTAATCCCAATGCTACATTACATGATTTTGTGCTGGAGCCATGGGGTCAAAGGTCAAGTTCAGGTTCTTTCCAGGGCATGCAAAGTTATGGCAGGCTGAGGACATAGAGATCCCCGCTTTAAGTTGAATTTGTTTACTGTGTGTTTGTTTTTCTTTCAACTTTAACAGGATTCAAAAGAGTGAAACAGGCCTATTTTTATATTTCCATTTTCCTCAGTCAGATGTCCCTCTGATACCATTATTTGGGATCCGGCTGGAAGGAGTTGTAGCTGCTGGCATATTGCCTTTGTTGCTTACTATGGTACAGTTCTTACATATAGTTAACTAGTAATATGCCTTGTATGAGTAAAGTAAGTAATCTGTCACGGTCCATTGAGGTTATAAAAATTGAATTAGTTGTTTCCTTCTTTTATCTTGCAGATGCTATTTCTTGGTCCCTTGGTCCAGCTGGTAGTGGAAAGCCCAAAAGGAATTCTTTTTGAAATTAAGATGAGATGTAGTGAGTGTTACTGTTATGTTTTTGCCATGTACATTTTGTTTTCTATTTGAAGCATATTTATTCTTCTCATCTTTGTCTGTAGGCTACATTTGATTCCTTCTGATCTCTACAGATCTTCGGTGCTTGTCTCTCTGTGTGAGAGACTTGAAATGGATGAGAAACCACATAGTGGCCCCTCTAACAGAAGAGTTGGTGTTCCGTGCCTGCATGTTGCCTGTGCTTGTGCCTTGCACTGGGCCCACTGCTGCCATTTTTATTTGCCCATTGTTTTTTGGTGTGGGTATGTATGTCAAAGTAATTTATTTGTATAGCAGATTTTAAACAACAGATGTTTTACCAAAACCACAATCTCATTAAATTGGGCCTATGTTTATATGAAAAGCAGTATTATTTCTCATATTATACAGTGTTTTATTCCTTTTTGTTTCCCCATGACTGTTTTTGGTCCCTTTCAGCCCTCAATAAATTCAGATCAATAACTATGTTTAGATGCACACCGTTTTCCTGTTTCAATTGGAATAATGATAATATTCTGATTGCATATGAGTCATGTAAACTCCTAAACCCAATTGGCATAACCAGATTAAGATCATATTCGGATTACTAAAATATTGGGGCTTACACATTAGTCAGAAACAGAGTATATGACCCTTTTGAATTATTAATTTACATCTGTGCATGCTTATGCAAGGAATTTAGGTAGCTTGGTCAATTGCTCAGACAGCTCCACTTTTAGAGGACTGAGTTTGGTTTCTATAAAAAGGATATGTGAAAACACCCAGAAGCATTGGATGAAGTGCTGTGATTTGTTGACATGGTAATAACCTTATTGACCTGAGGGTGGCGCTTGTGTTCCATTCTTTCAATTTATCTTTGGGGCTTTCAGCATGTTTACAAGTTGGAACAGATCAGACCAAATGAACATGCTACCATGCATTAAGTGCTTTTTCATTGTCATGTGATTTTCCCATGGTCTTCTCATCTGCATTTATTTCTTTCTATCTGTGTGTCATTTTTTGTGCATCGTGTCATACAGCCCATTTTCACCACATCACTGAACAGCTGCGTTCTGGATGTGACACTTGGGGTGACATCTTAATTACTGCAGGTAACCACCACTTGCAAGTGTGGCTACCTGTTGACTTGTGAAAGTGTAAGTCTAAAGGTATTTGACCAGGTTTATTTTTCCTTTTCAGTTTTTCAGTTTGCTTACACCTATGTCTTTGGAATCTACTCTGCCTTCATATTTATCCGAACAGGTATACATTCCTTATTGGTAAACTATACACACAGTGTATATGAGGCATTGTTTGTACTGTACTCATTTCAACCATTGCAATCATCATATTGTTAACATCATGGACCATTCAGACATAATGTTTACATTGTTAATTACGAACACATAGTTTTGTATATCCCACCAGTTCCGTTTAAATTAAAGACTGCTTGCTCTTCTCAGGCCATCTGCTTGCACCAGTACTGTGTCATTCCTTCTGCAACTGCATGGGTTTCCCAGAGTTCGGAAGGGCCCTGAAGCACCCCCTGCGCCCTGTGCTCCTGTTCTGTTACCAGCTGGGGGTTGCACTCTTCCTGCTTTGCCTCCTCCCCCTGACTGACCCTTTCTTCTATGGCGTGACACCCATCTGCACATTATTCCTTAATCCCCGGGCCTTCTGCTCCTGACAAACATGAATGAAAGTAAAGTATGACTGGATTTGAGAGAATGAGATGTGAACTGTCCAGAAGATAAAACAGTCGATTAGTTACCTGATGGTTTTACCACCAGGTCATCAATAATCCATGTACAGTACAGGAAAGTACAAAAACACATTGGTACTTTTGTAGCTTTTGTATTTTGCTATGGTTGAGCAGTTACAAACATTTTTCTCTACCTAGGCAGCCCATTTCAATAGATGCAAGTCAAATTAGAGCTAGAAATGTCATTGAATTAGTCAGGGTAGTAGTCAGGGTAATGATGAAAGTACTTTTCTATCTTCATTTTACATCCAGAATAGTTATCTATTGGATGTTGACAGATACTGGCCTGTATCCCTCATATGACTTTTCAGTTAACAGTTATGTCTCTCTTCCTTTCAAATAATAAGTTCACCATGAATCCAATTACAAATATATAATGTATATAAATAAAACTGTGTTATTCATGAAGTTGAAAGATATTTTCTTTAAATGTTTTTTAGTTTTTTTGTCCACGCCTGTGAATGATGACCATGATATACAGAATCTCAGTTGTGATTCACGAACTCTCCTGGCATAAAAAACAATTCAGCTATGTTTTCTGTATTGAAATATTTTGCATGGGAGGTAATCAGTCCCACCTATCCTGATGATTAGTTAATGTCTTGCCTGACATTTACTGATATATGGCGAGCCTGAGAGCTCCAGGGAACCTGAGTTCATCAGAATCACGAATCCTGTACAGCAGGAAGTTCTTGACAGACCTTTTGACAGATCCCATCCGCCGTTTAAACTGAAGCAAATGTAACAACTGCAATAATCAACGCTGTTGTTGATATTCAAACCCTCCACAAAAATGCTTTAAGATTAAGCTGTCAAGATAGATTCTGAAGACTTCTCCCATGGTCCTCCAGTCCAGGTTGATGGGTTTATTTTGGAACAGAGGCTTTTGTTCCATTCCAAGAATTTGCCAACACCATAGTTTTGCTATTCTCTGATTCTTGCTATGTTTCAGTAAAGAACAGTGGTATTCAATTTGAATCACATTGATTCTAACAGGAATTTAATGTGCTGCATCTGTATCTGATCTCCCAATATCAAGTTGAACTTCTTTTCATGTCCACAGAAAATATAAAAAAGAGTGAACATTGAGCACATAAAACAAAAACATTTCCTCTCAATATATATATATATGAAAATAATGTCTTTTGCAATTTGGAACAGTACACCACAATGTACAAAGAGCCTCATACATGCCTGGTTTTGCCAGGTACATGTTTTTCTTGATAGAGAGGAATGTTATACTTAATGAAGATATTGTTTCAGCCCTCTCCCTGGGTGTCAGGCATGTGCTGTGCAGCTGTCAGTGGCAAGCCTGGTGGTGCCAAGGCCCCTCACTGAACCGGTGCTCATCAGAAATGATGATGTGGCAAAAAACAGACCAAAGACAAACAGAAAAAAATCGGAGCTCTTCTCTCACCGGAGTTGAGGACACACCGAGAAATGGGCATGAGTGGTTTGAGGAAGCGAAAAACTTTTTAAGCTGGTGTCGCCTTTTTGTTGTGTGTGTCTCTGTGTGTATATGTGTGTGTGTGTGTGTGTGCGCACGCGCACGACCTGAGAATGCCTCCATCTCCATGAGCTTTGGCAAACAGCAGCTCCTGCGCCGGGCCCAGAGGCCAGGAGAGTGTAATTCCAGAGTCCTCTGGAGGCTCTCTGGAAACTACTAAATTCAGCACATCTCGAACTCGGAGCCGTGTCACGGGAGCTGTGGTGGGGGACGCGGGCTGCCCTGCTGCACGAGGTTTATTACCATCTCACTCCGTGTGCATTTGCCCCTGGACTGATCCACACTGACCCACTCCTACAGGGAGTTGAGACTTGATGCAGAGAGTCGCAGTCTCCTGGCTATATTATACGCCTACGTCTATTGACAGAAAGAGATTATTTAAACTGAAAACACATCATCACGTCGATTGCATATTTAGATAAACAAGGGCTATAGGTTTTGCAAAAACAAATGGGACTTTAGAGCACTGCTGGGGTGTCTGATATCAGCCGTATGTGCCTTGTTTCTTCTCCTCAACCACACTAGACCCCGTACAGCTAGATCCATAACTTGATGAAAAGATTACTCAGGAGCTTGGTTCCAAAATTTCGGACTTTCCTGGAGTGCAGGGGGACGTTGAAGCTTTCATGAGACATTTCTCTTTTCTGGACCTTTGCCGGCCAGTAATGTATTCCTCATTCCAGTCATGCTATACACATGCCATTTTATTGTACTCATGTGGATATGTCATTTCTTTGCAGTTCACACCGAATGGCAGTCTGTCGATATGTGCGAAATATGAAATATGAAAACTCCATACTTCATACAATGAAACTTTTTATGTGGACAGAGTTGGTTTTGCGATTACTATCAACTTTTTTTATGTACATTTACTGAAGAGGAGTCTGCTTCCCAAGTAACATATAGTCAGTGCACCACAGAGCAGCTATCTATGAGTCTTTGCCACCCACTTGGTCTTAATTAAAGGCATTTTTCTCCCCTTTGGACAACAATGAGTTGGGAGTTGCTGATGCACTCCCACCATATCATCCCTGCTGCAGCCTTTGATGATAAACCAGCTACAGAGTAGTCTTCAGATTAGATACCATGCAGTGCCGCATGTTGCAGCTTTCTTCTGCTATGAAGTGCAAGGCGAATCTTAACTCAAAAATGCTGCTAGAAGTTTCCATCGGGATGGATCAAGGGTCAACATCTGCTTGAATGGATCTGGCTGAAAGTAATTAGCCCTCGGCTATACCAAAAGTCATGGACTCATGGAAATACTGAGGGAGATTGGGCACCATCAGTACTTGACATCATTGCTCCCACTGTATCCCCAAAATGTAACTCCCCCGAGCCCCCCATTCACTGCCTTCTTTTATTTCCAGACCCCGTAAATGTGAGAGGTCTTATCATCCTTTATTTCACTCATTTCTTGGTATGGAATGTATTCATAGTGAAATCATTACTCATGGGTGTGATTTGTTTATCACTGTCACTGAGCACTCTGAACAAGGCCCACAGAGGAATGGTAAATCTTAGTTCATTTTAAACTATCCATTTGAAATATTACATAATATAATTTCACCCTTCTAAATGCAGGAGTTGTTGTCAACGCTTGTCGGATTGCCAAACAGTCTCTCATTCCCCCAGACCTCTATCCTCCATCCTCTCCTCGGATGAGTGGATTTTATTGGAGGTTTGGGGGATGATTAGATATGTTTGTGTATGTCTGATCTGGTAGCTGTATATGCTCTTGCTTGTGTTGACAGACCCCAGCGTTGATTAAGGTAGTGCTATGCATAACACCCAAAACACCCCTCTAGAACATTCTGCAGGGACCTCCAGGGGGTGCAGAGAAATAAACAAAGAGCAGAGCCAGAAAAATTCCACCACATTCTCAAGTGGAAATATTCTCTGGCTTCGAGGATAAGGAGAGTTGTTGAGTCTAATGACTGTATGACCGTCTCTTGGATTTCCTTTTGGTAAGAGGATGTGAGTGTTGTTACAACTTTTTTTCTTTTTTCTTTGTACAAGCATTTCCTGAGCTTTCAAATGTAGTCTACATAATCCCAAATCACTCGCTTTAGTTGGTGAGGTTATTACACTATGTACACAAAATGAAAGTCCCTCTCAATGATAAACATTGTTGGTTTATGAAAGCACTCTTGTTGAATACTATACTTCAAATCTTTCTTTTCAGTATAACAGCACTTGGGATGAAAGAACCACAGTTTATAAATCCAGTGCTGGCCACATCTCATATGTCTCTGTACTTAACGTTGTGTAAGACACTGGTAGCCGTGACGTATGACACGACACTTCAAATAATTACAGTGTTTTGGAGCTTTACTGTGTGGAGACTCTATTTTATTTGAGCTTTTCTTCTGACCATGACCCAAACACCAACATTGGTGGAATAAATCACCAGAATTCGGCCAAATCTCGTGTGCAGACAAATTAATCTGGTGTCCATATTTCAACAAGGTATTTGTTGTGAAGAGCAAAAAGAAAGAAAGAAAATGAGACCTATAACATTATCCCTGCGGGAGCATTGCAAAGAGCTCTTTGGTCAGTAGGCAGGGAAGAAAAGGAAAGAAACTGTGGATAATTGAGCAGCACTCTCGGCTAAGAAGATGAAAAATCCATGGGAATGTGGGTATTTGGAATTAGTTAGCCGCATGGCTCTCTGGCTAATAGCTTCAGCATGTCTAATGACTCACACACAGTGGCCAGTGCCTTCTGCACAGGGGCCCGTGCGAGGCAGAGGGAGAGGGAGAGAGAGAGAGGAGAAGACAGGGTCGGGAGAGTGGCGCGCTGCTGGCACTTCCAACTAATAAACAAACGGTGTAACCTATTACATCTGTATAAATACTGTAAAATTAGACCAGAGTTTAGTCCTTGTTTCACAAAAACAAAACAAAAAATCCTAACTTTAGTCAAGTCGTTCAAGCTTCAGTCAGTGTCAGCAATTTAGTGGGTTACAGGTGACAGATTACTTTGATTAGGTTTGTTTAAACCATGTCTATCACTGACAAGGCTTTTGCTAAGGAGGCATATCTATATAATTGAGTATAGGGAAAAACAATATCCACTAAATCATTCAGTGGACTTCAAATGGGTATGGTTTGAATTAACCTTGGTCCCTCAGCTGGTGGTCGAAATACTTCAGACGGTGAAAATTGTGTGGGGACAGACGTGTGGTATTGCATCACAGGTGAGGATTTATAACATAACGAAGCAAGCTGTTTCAAGGTGCTCGGTGAAGGTCGGAATCTAGTGGAATTTCAGGTTAGGTTTTAAAAACATCCCTTCACTACATCAGATGAGCTTTTCACAGCCTACTCCAAAGCAAAAGGGTAACATCACGCAGAGAGGAAACATCCTTCATAGTAGGCTATCTACTTATGGGTCCACAGAGACCATTTCAAACGCTGGCTTAAACAAACAGGGAAAGCTTGCAACTAAGAGCAGCAGAGCTGTTTGAGAAAGAATGGAATTTTCCTCCTTTACTTTCCCCAAATACAGTGAAACTAGTACATGAAGTACTAAGGCCAGCATACTATCCAGGGATGGAATGAGAGAAAATATGAAATGCCTGGTCTATGATGTGAGACATTACCCTTTCTCTTCAACCATGGAGGAAAAGCTAAGTCATTTTTCTCCCATCCCCAAGGCTTGCCATACATGCTGTTACTTCAGCACGTAGAGTGAAAAAAGGCCGGCGTATGTGCAATCCCCCCAACAACCCCCCACCTCCCCTCAAAAAAGTGCCCAGGTCCATAGAGAGATGGAGCACATGCTATGTGCATCAGTTCTAATGAGGGCAACATATGCTATAGACATTAGCCAAAAGAAGGGCAGAAGTAATAAAGAAACTGCTCTGAGAGGCCATCCCAGACTCTTCAGTACCTGGCCTGACCGCCAGAGTGAGAGAGTTTATAGATCAAGGTTCCAGGCGACCTGATTGAAAAGCCAGGCCGTGGTAGCAGAGGTGAAGAGAAAGAGAGCGATTAGGGAGGGAGAGAAGGAAATTTTAGCCCTCTGTCTGCAGTTAGAAAACTAGAGGAGGGAAAAAAAGTTTGATCTAAATGGATTTTTGGTTTTCACTTCTGGCACAGGGGCAAATTTATGATAGTCAGGAGTCTGCTCGATCATAGCAAAGACTCGGGCCATTGGTCCCTTTGTTCTCTCTGCAAAAAGAGGAAGCAGAATAGAATTCATTGGGGAATGACTTAAAAAAAACATATTTAATCACTTTAGAGTGGCATTTCACCTCAGATTAATTATTTTGTGTTTTCTATAATGGGTGATTTTTAAAATGAGCATTGTACACCATGAAAATAATTATTATGAACTTTAAGACATCACAATTCGAAAAGCTAACAACAATATGCAGAAGCACAAATCAAAACATCAAGCAAGGCTCCTGGCACGTTTGCGTCTCTGCTTGCAGAAAAAGAGACAGCGGGAGCATTTGTGAGGGTAAAAAGGTTGAGCTAGGTCAGGGAGGTTACCAAGAAGCCCTATTAAATCAAACCGTGGATGACTTTAAAAACATTCCACTCGCAGGGACACAGGATGTTGATATTTCCATTCACACCCTTAAAAATTAACAACTTATAGTTTCCTATAGCATTCTTCATGAGATTCCCATGGGGCACCGAGCTACGCATGGCTTGAAAGAGGCATGAGTTCAGGGTTGGGGTCTATTTGTGTGAGAAGGAGGTCAAGGGCAGCTTGAGTAAAATAAAGTGACACTTCCATTAATAAACCACATTTGAGTAAAATCTAAGACAAACAGCATATTTTCCTCTGAATTACCGTCATACCATGCTCTTTATAATATCAAAAAGTCAGAATGATTTAGACAAGGAAACAAATAGGGCATGCCATTGGCAGTGGGGTAGTATGTGTGTTTGCCAAGGCAGCTGTGGGTGGAGGAATCATAACAGATGAGAGAGTGGACAGTGGGAGTACCATCTGATAACATCTCCAGAATCTGCACGCTTGGGCCAGCTTCAAAACACTAGAGTTTATTTTTCTAAATCTGCAGTTCACGGTGTGAGTTGATCAGATATCTGCATTTCCTTTGTAGACACCCCTTGGGGCTGCTTTGGAGCTTTATAGCCATTATTTAGTCCAGCTGAAAACACAATGATGTAATGCAGGTATATAAGGCAGAGGAGGCCATGCAACATTGTCTGGACCAAAAGCTATTCTTCAGTGTCATCAGTCATTCTTCAGAACCGTTAAACACTAGCCTGGATGCCAGCTGAACTTAGCTCCGCCCACAACATTTGAGGTCGGGAAGTTCGGTCTGAACTTGTTCCGTTGTGGAGCAACTGTGCCCAGAGCGGTTCAGACTAGAAGAACTCCAGAACGGTTTTGTTCAGAGCTGAAAATGCAACTGTTTGACAGAGGACAGATAACATAACAAACTGTTCCAGCAAATCACTGATGAGGGAGGGAGGGGTAGGGAGTAGCGAGCTAGCGTTCTGTTTTGCTTGAACGTCAACAGAAGCGACATTAGAGCAAAGAGTGCCTTTAACGTAATAATATTGAATTACAATGGGATCTTATGCAACCTTAAAGGTGCTCTAAGTGATGCCGCACGTTTTTAGGCTAAAACATTTTATGTCACTTACTACAAACATCACCTAACCAACCGCTAGCTGTCTGTGTCCTGAATACACTGTAAAAAAACGCAATCTCTGTGGACAGCCCAGGCTCCAAAAACGGCAACAAAAACAACCTGGGCAAACCTAGCCCATGAAAACATAACAAACTGTTCCAGCATTCACAGACGAGATGCGCGTTTAGGAGAGTTGCAATTGCACGGGGAGCAGCACGAAAGGGAGGGGGAGGATGTAGCGAACGAGCTCTCTGTTTTGTTTGAAAGTCAACAGAAGTGACGTTACCCAGCATCGCTTAGAGCTCCTTTAAATGTACATATGAAGGGTTCAGATGCAAAAGCCTCTAAATGCCACCTATGTCAAAAATGAGATAAAGATGGTGAGGGGATGCTCTCCACACATAGTATACGCTAATCAAATAATTTAACTTCTAAACCCACTAAATACCACTCTCTTCCTGGTCTGAAATATCGATTTATAGGTAAAAACCTATAGGAGCCTGAATTTAAATGCTCATTTAAAAGAAAAGTAGTCAGACGGATTTAGAGGGTTTTGCATCTGAACTCTTCATATGTGCCAAGAAAGGAGTGATGCTCCTGGAGTGATTTTAAGGCTGCCTCCAGAGATGAGCACTAGGACGGAGTGCTGTTGAGTATGCATTCTGACGACCATACCAATTACCCCTCTTGTCGCTATAAAATGAGAAAGATGCTATGTCTGCCATTTTGAAAAGAAAGTTTGTGTGCTCTGTTAAACTAACCACACACATATAACTATTACATCACCAGGAAGTCCTCTTGACAGTGTAGTAGGACTCAAATAGATGCCATAAATGGTGCTTGATTTATATGTCTTAGACTCATGTCCCTCACAGAGGACAAAAATGAATTGCTGGGTCTTCGGAGGCTAGACAATGTCCCTGTCTCTGAAAGGTTTCTTTCTTTCTTTACTTTTGCATTTGGCTGCTTAATACAAGTATGTCCAAAATACTGCATTTCTGCATTAATGTGTTGTGCAATGTAATTTTCAATTTTCATGTCCAAAGTACTGCATTCATGAACAGCAAGGAATTCCCAAAAATATAAAAAAAACTGTAAAGCTCTACCTTAAGGTTCTGACGTGTTCCCCAAAAGCTATACCTTCGGTAAGTCATAAGTTTGTACTTTGCACTGTCATGCCCATTAAACAATCACTCATGCTCAAAACTGTGTGAAAGACAATAATCTGCCAGAAATGTAGATTTAAAGCATTAATGTAGTGAAGGTCTACATAGGAAAGAAGACTCTGAGGAGATAGTTTGGGAAAGACATAGAAGAGTAAAAAAAAACTTTACAGTCTTCTTAACACGTTAAAAAACAACGTCATCGGAAAACCTGACCTTGATAGTTGTGGGTTGGGGAGAGGGTTTACAGACTTGAATACTTAGAAACAGTAGGACACACAAAACAATGTAGACACACTTTGGGGCTGCTTTGAGCCTTTAGAGACCTTGTTTAGTGCAGTTGCTGCAAACATGATGATGTAATGCAGGTAGAGAGGGGCATATCCGATCCGAAAGGTAGCTATCCAATAGTGCAGAACCAAGTAGCCTACATATTTTTGCAATGGGATCAGTCTGCCACAAGGCACGGTACTCAACATCCCTTTGAAAGAATTTCTGGCCTGTTTTATTAACTGCCATAAACACTGTTTCACAAGCGAACAAAAATAGAATTATAGATCACTGCTACAATAGAGGTGTTGTTTATGGAGCATTACTTGTGTTGCACTTAAGTAAATCTGCTGCTGCTTATCACAAGAATAGAGCAGTCAGCCGTTTTTCTCGTTAAGAACAATAGCCAGAGTGGCAGAGACATTACTCAAGCCTCTCCCTGCCAAAGTTCAATTCCAGTTGGAAAGTTGGGACAGAGGCTGAGTCACAGGCTAGAGTAATGTCTCTCGAAAATAACTGAATTCTGGGAAGCCGCATGCTATACCCCTTCTTCCTCCTCCTCTATATCAGCCATACCTAACCCTGACTAGACTAGGTCAATAAAAGGTTACTAAAAAGTGTGAGTGATAGTCTTCTGTAGTCATTTTGCTTGTCAGTCACTCTTTGTGTTGCGTGTCTTTGTGGAAAATGGCAGTCACAGGAGACTGGCTGGATCCATACTCCAAAGTCAAGAGGTATTCAAGGAAACGGAGTGTTATATAACACCTCTCCCCTCATTCGGTTCTGTGTGATACCTTCTCTGAATGCTTCTTTGTGTGCCCCCTCCCCCATAGCCATTTTTGGTTACAATTTACATTTCGATATCTGCCATAATAACAGCAAATCTTTCTACACAGCTGAAATCATGAGAAACACAGAATATGTCATGTTTTTTGTCCATCGAGGAAGTTAGGTTTGCTGAGTTTGAAAAGTTTGCTGTTTTGGCACTTAATATGAAACAAATACTCAATTCCCATGCTCTCCCTTGTGTTGTCTCCCGGCCTGGTAACTGTCTTGAGTTGGACACATATTTGACAAGATCACTGTCTAGATCACACTTCCTGATTCGTTGGTTCGTATCCTGATTCGTTGGATTTTACTATAGAAGGCAATAAATAGCCTTCATTCCCCACATCACAGATCACGCTCTTCCCTCAGTGCAATATTGTTTTCATCCAGTGGAAAAAAAAACAGATTAAAACCACACCAGATTAAAATTTGTGACCACTTTTGCTTCATAGTCCATAGTTATCAAGGGTTGGGTACATTGGGTACATTTAAGTAATTACTGAAACGTCTTGCCGAAACCTCTCTCTGTGTTAAAATTCCTTTCACTTTATGGACTAGTCATTTATTTATTTCGTCATGTTTTCCCTCTGGCTAACTGAAATGAGTTCTCCTCAAGGATGAAGGGCATCAACTCTCTACAGCTACAAACCAATCCTTTTGCTTCATCTCACCATTGTCTGTGACATGGCTTTCTGTACCAATAGCTGATTTAAGGTATGCATGATCAACTGGCTGAAGTTTAAAATGGGGTTTTACATGGTCGGGGGAAATATTTTCCACAAAGAAATTCCATGTCTACATATATTAATAATTCTTTCCATGCAAACCATCAAAACTGTTACTTAATCTCAATGGTGTCAATGCCAATCATGTGCTCCCATCAAAACTGTACCTCATTGTGGAAAACCTGATTCAGTCTGTGGAAAGATGCTAATTCAAACAGGGTTACATGACAGATGTGGCCGCAGTGTGGTCTTGTGTCAACATCTGGGAGACAAAAAAAAAAAAAAACGCTTTCCCTGGAGGAGCCCATATACTATGTCCTCGGAGGATGAACATGCACACACACTCATAAAGAAGATTTGTTGCCACTTTTGTTTCTTCAAACGGTCAGTGTTGCCATTATCAGCTCAGCTGCAGAGCCAAACTTCAAACGGCATAAATACATCCCCATATGTGTTAGATATCGTAATAGAGATGCGTGTGTTTAATGTACCCTACATGATAGTTATGGTTGACAGATCCTTTCAGCTGCATTGGTGATAGTGCAGGCTGCAGAGCCATAGGATCTGTGTCTGTACGAGATTTGCTATTGTTTAAATTGGAAGAGGGTAGGTGCTGTTTTAAACAAGATACTTTGGGGGGCCTTACCAGGAATGCTTACTGCTGAGAGAGAGAGAGGGAGAGAGAGAGAGAGGAAGAGAGAAGGAAGAGGAGAGAGGAAGAACAACCCTACCCGAAGGTTGTTTTGGATTTACAGACTATGAAAGAACAAAAGCAGCTATTGCCTCTACATTCTGACAGTTGGGCAGCCTAGTCTACTGGTTTCTGGCATAGACACGCTTCCGGACTTACAAGCCACAGTCTCTGTGTTTCACAGAAAATAATGTAGGGTCAGGTGTGCTTTAAACATCAAGCCTCAGCTTAAAACATTCAGAGTAAATACAGAGATTGCTACACCATATACAATTCTATATCCTCTCAGCTGGAATATGTGGAATCAAAATGTATTTAGTCCACATTGTAGCAGGAGTGTAGAATGTATGGATTTCACTTTAAAAAATCCTTGAAAATAGGGTAGAAAGACCAAGGTAAAAACTGCTCTGTTATTTTTGTCTCAGCTACAGTTTCTTGTCTGACTGACCAAACCAGGATATGGGGCCAGATTTATTGTGCTTAGCGTGATCCTTAATTATACTGCTTCCGGTCCAGACTGTCTGATAACCAATACCTCTCCTCCAGCAGTATCTCTTACAGTGTCCAATTACATTTTCGCCTGTCAGTTTGAAATCCAAACCACATATTTCTCTCAGTCTTTTTCCATGGCAGGCACCAGACTGTTTTTATTACTCTTGATTTCCCTGTATCCCTGTATCCATGCTGCCTTTGTTCTAAATGTATAAAACACATTTTCCTGAATGCAACTTCTCTCTCCCTCAGTTTTTGTGGGGGTGACTGTTACCTGGATTTTCTGCATTTTAGTTTTACACATGCATGAACACACACCCACCCACACTCACACAGACACACACACACACACACACACATAGACACAGGCCCACACACTTTAGAGAAGAAATGCAGAAGACAGATAGCACTGCTCTGGTGTTGGTGGTATAGATGCTGTTGGCGTGGCTTGGTGGCGTGGGGGAGGGCAGTCTTTGGCAGGGTCACAAGCTATTTCCTTAAATGGACTTATGAAAACCATACGGCACTGGGGAAACCACTGGCCCAGACCCCCCCCCCCCCCCCCCATCTTCCCCCCTTCCCCAAAAAACCTTGACTTGCACACTGTTATTACCCGCCCCCCTCTTCCAAAAACAAACGTCTGTGCCCTCCCTCTCTGTCTTCCTTTCTCCTCCGGAGGAGAACCAGAGGAAAGTTCCATCTCAGTGCAGCAGCAGTGCTGACGGCTGCAGGGAGGATTGGTCGCGGCTGTTAGACTACTTTGCTGAGGAGGAAGCTCCTGTCTCTCCAGAAGAAAAATCCAAAAGCTAGAAAGCCTAGAGGAGTGAGGAGAGCCGAGAGGACCAGCCAGGACATTTTGGCCATTCGGAAGGACGCTGTTATGGAAAAGAGGAGAATGCATTGTCCGGTGTGCCCCTGTCTGCTGCTGCTGGCACTGGTCAGTACCTGGTGCCCACTGGGGACTCAGAGCCAGGAGCTCCAGGAGCAGGATGCTATCTGCAATGACGAGGGCTGCTACGCCGTCTACTTCCAGCGCAAGACCTTCCGGGACTCCTGGCGGACCTGCAGGGAGAAAGGAGGCAACTTGGCCACGGTGAAGAAAACCGAGGAGGCTGAGCTGATCCACGAGCTGCTGTCGTCCACGGAGCGGCGTGGGCCGCGTGTCCGCATGCGCCTGTGGATCGGGCTCCAGCGGCAGCCGCGCCAGTGCTCGTCCACCAAGCCGCTGCGTGGCTTCACCTGGATCACGGGCGACCAGGACACCGAGTACACCAACTGGCAGCGCGAAGACCTGCCCAGCACCTGCGCCGCGCCCCGCTGCGTGGTCATGACGCACAACACCGCCGACAAGACCCGCAGCAACCGGGACAACTTCAAGTGGCTGGACGGCTCCTGCGCCCTGGCCGTGGACGGCTTCCTGTGCCGCTTCGCCTACCGCGGCATGTGCTCGGTGCTGGACCAGGAGGGCGGAAGACCGGCGCGCTACACCACGCCGTTCCACCTAATCAGCACCCTGCTGACCCACGTCCCATTCGGATCTATGGCCATACTGCCCTGCCCAGAGGGAACTAAGGAGGACCAGTCCGTCCTGTGCATGCTAAAGGATGACGGCACCGTGGGCTGGTCAAGGGATGCGCCACTTTGCTCGGACGGCCCCAAGAACTGGTGCGAGGTGGAGAATGGAGGCTGCGCGCACCTTTGCCTGAACACGGAAGACCACTACTACTGCGCATGCTCCGCCGGGTACGAGCTGGGGGAGGATAGCCAGAGCTGCCAGGCGATGGACGCTTGCCTTGGCAACCAGTGTGAGTTCCAGTGCGAGCTGACGGCCACCGGCCACCGCTGCACGTGCTCCAACGGCTACCTGCTGGCGCCCGACGGCAAGAGTTGCCTGGACATCGACGAGTGCGATCGGACTCCCTGCCCTCAGGTGTGCGTCAACGCGCCGGGCACCTTCGAGTGCCGCTGCCTGGATGGCTACCAGGCGGACGAGAACGGCGAGTGTGTTGATGTGGATGAGTGCAAGGAGGACAGCTGCGAGCAGGTGTGCGTAAACACACCTGGATCTTTCGAGTGCCAGTGTACCGACGGCTACACCAAGGTACCCGAGGATCCCGTCCGTTGCCAAGACATCGATGAGTGCCAAAACTCGGACAGCTGTCACCAAATATGCCGAAATTACATGGGAGGATTCGACTGCCACTGTGATGAGGGATACGAACTTGAGGATGACTATTACAGCTGCAGGCCATTGCCTGAGGATGCGGAAATGACGTCAACAATGATGCCCAGTGAGTCTCCGGCCAACACTATGGGCCCCGAGACGCCCGACCTCTCCTGGTCTCCCAGAATGCCTGACTGGTTGACTGACCCCACACCTTTGGAGTGGCTGACCGAGTTACCTAATCTCGAGTGGCTTCCCACCGACCTGGCCTGGTTCACAGAGAACCCATCAGAGGAGCTCTCACCAACCCAGGCGCCACACGCCACACATCAGGAAATCCTCACTCCTTCCTTTGACTTTGAGGAGGCCCTATTGGACACACCTTCACAGGTGGCAGAGAGCGACTCCATTGACTCCTATGGGGCGCCAGACGACGTGTCGTCCAGGATAAGGGAAGATGTGGTTTTGGAGTCTGAGGAGGCAGGCGACGGAGCCAGGGCGTCTCTCTCCCCACCGCGAGACGCAGCGGAGCCTGCTGCAGGGGCGGAGCAACGGCCCGAGGGGGGGAAACGGAAGCACGACAAGAGCTGGCTGCTGGTTGCGCTCCTGGTGCCGCTCTGCGTCTTCATCGTGGTGATGCTGGCGCTGGGGATCGTGTACTGCACCAGCTGCGCCGTGGAGCCGCGTGGCAAAGGGACAACAGACTGCTACCGATGGTTCACCGCCTCGAAACCTGCAGAAGCAAGCACAGCCAAGTCACGGGCCTGAGCAGAGAATAGCCCAGAGAGAGAGAGAGAGAGAGAGAGAGAGAGAGAGAGAGATGTGTTTGCACAGAAACAGTTCGATAAGATGGAGATGCAGGGTTTACACAAACAGTTTCACAAATGGGGCTTTGTTTTTTCCACTGACACTCTCACCTGAAAAAATCCTGTGGAAATCTGAGGAGAGGAAAAGGGTATGGCCCTGACTATCGTTCTTGTAGGCTATCTTTCTCATTAGTTTAATTAGAGAAAAGTACATTTGTGTGTCTGAAATGGGTTGAATTCTTTATTTTCTGTACAATGTACAGACGCCAAATCAGTGATTCTGCATCTCATTGGACAGACTATTGACAACAAAGCCCCCGTGTTTAGATGTAGTGGTTTAAATGGAAAAATAATGCAAAATTGACTGATTTATTGTGAAGTAAACTTTTGTAAGAATATCGCTTTGAAACAATACATTGTATGTGTATCTACATGTTGTTTATTTCTAAACCCTACCCTGCATCCTACCTACAAACAAAAATATCTACTGCAGAATAGTAGGTCTATCTTTCAAGAAGCGCCACAATGATCAATGATGTCTTAATGTCCAGAGAAAAGATATTAATTCAAACAAAAAAGCAAATGTGAGACCTTTATAACTCTATTTTTCTGATTCAGTCCTTCCAGGCCTTGAGAGTTCCATATGGAACTTGAAATATGTATGGAGTATTGGCGCCCTCTATCAGCTATTGCGCTGTAATGCATGCAACAGTTATTTGGGTCAAGGGTATAAAGGTTTTAATAGTGAGTAAAACAAAATGGTCCTAGTCCTATACTTGTGTAAAAAATATCATGCTTCACACCCATAGCACTGAAACAAATTTTGTCATCAAAATCTTGTTGTGATTTAAAAAGAAATAACATTTGGTTAAAAAATGAAAACACACGTCTTTTGTTTTTCTTGTCAGTCTCTTAACAGGCAAGTGGAAAGAATTTTGTCACACCACACTGAATGTATGCAGTGATGTGAAGCAGTGAAGCATGACACTGAATGTTCCATCTGGAAACTCTGAGCATATATTTTTGAGATGAGAGGTTGACTTAAAGCTGGTGTAATTTATGGCTCTTTTTTGCTTTCAGATGTTTTTTTTGATAGAAACAAAACCAGAGAAAATATATAGTAACTTGATAATTTGGTACGGCAGACGTGTAAATACAATGGCAAGCAAATCAAAGACCTCACTGATATCATGGTTTGGTTTGTAGGGTTTTATATGGGTGTGGGTCACCCGAGTTGACCTGAAATGCAAAAGTGAGCTTTAATGTCATTTCTCTTGGCATTTGCATGGTGATGAAACACTGCCATATATATTACTCAAACCATTCGTCTTGTTTAAGTTTTATTTGTGGTAATTTTGTTGTGGTCATATGTCTACTTCCGATGTTTCCTTTCTATACTCCAACAGCTGAATCTATTTAGTGCTCCCTGTGTTACTGCCAGCAGGGGGTTGCCATTTCATTATCAAAAGGAGTTGACATTTTTATGAGCTGGCTGGGTCAGGGAGCTGGCATGGCCTTCGGAGGCGTAACGCCGGCTGCCAGTAGACTCTACTGAGTCAGAGACTGGCAACTCTCTGGAGTGATCATACTTCACCATCATATTTGTGACGGATGGATTTACCTTTAAAGCAACATTATGCAACTATTTCGCCTTAATATAACAGCTTCAACATCAATTTGATTGTAAACTGACTCATAACAGAGAGAATTTCATCCCTGTCACCGCACTACTGGAACTGTAGAAATGACCCTTTTCACTTTAGTGTCATTTATTTTACATGCAGAGCCACCGACAGACTTTCATGGAGCCCTGCAAAATTATGTTAAAGGAGAACCAATAAAGGTGATAAGTGAAGATAAGGTAAATAATAACTCTTGCTTAATGGGACTTTAATAATGATTCTTGCCCAAATGCAGAGGCATTGTTGGAGGGGAAATAATGGCCTATGGTTGCTGTTCTGTGAGTAGGCTTGATCCTTCCTGTCTTCACACCCTAAAAGCAGGATAGTGGTGCACATGTGACACTTTTGGCCATAACATCTCAAGAGCAAACAAGTATTTTAGGGCTTAAGGCTAAATTTTAAGGCTTTAGGCTATTTAGACATTGAAATATGCGGTGATACCACACTCACAAACAACAAGGAGAATGACATCTTTCACAGTAATTTCCTGTGTATTAGCCGCATTGTGTATAAGCCGCAGTGTTTTACGGCTAATAGTTGGGAAATTATGGTAGTTGACGTGTGCATCATGCAGGCTAGGCCTTTCTACCAACAGATTTCACAATAAGGCAAAATCATTTACATACAGTAGGCATCATTTTTATTCTCTGCTTATCTGAGGGCCACCATGTCACCTCAGGAATCTAGATCTAGCAGTCAAAAAAAGACAAGAAAAAGCTTATTTAGTAGTATTAGTAGGCTTATGGTAGGCTACAATACCTTAATAAAACACAACTGAATGTGAACTGAGCCTATCTGACTGAGTCTGAACTGAATTATGCGGTGCACATATTTTTAAGCCTACATTTAATGTTAAAAATTCATATTCTAATTGTAGCCTATAATATTCAGAAATCCATGTGAAAAAGGTTTAAGTTTTAATTCTATTTCCTTTCATGTGTTCAACTCACCCGTTTTTGATCACTTGGATTATTCCTCAAATCCTGTAGCCTACTCATCGCTTGTACTCATCCAATATGGCAGCGACCAATGACAGTAATAACAGTATGGCAGGGACCAAAGCTATCAACTCTGGAGGGAAACAATCCCCTACCTCTGCCGAACAGGTAACTTATTAACTGAGATGTGAGCTCATGTCTTTGCACTGAGAAAAAGTTGCCTATCGTGGGCGGTTGCATGTTGTTTTAGCACTTGATGTCAGTGGCATCCCACTACTGCCTAGCCAGATAACGCTAGCTTAGCATGATTTTGCTTGTCCTTGTGATAAAATTCAATGTCTAATCATAGCGTGCATTGTCTAATTCTAATGTCTGTTAGCATTAAATACAAGAAATTCCGAGGTAACTTAGTCACAGATTGAGATTGATCGGTCTTGTTCTCTGTAGAACAATATAACGTATCAATATAGGAAACCTCGTAGTCTTTTCTGCTTTCCATCAGCTGGTCGTTACCTTGTAAGACAGGTAGTGGCTGGTTTTCAACGACTTCGCCAGGAACAACGGAGCATGGCCACAAAAGCAGCGGAACTGGAGATGGAAACCAATGAACACAGGTAATTTTGAGAGATCTGTAGTCTCTCTCAAGCATGTCAATCATCAGCTTCTTTTCATCATCAGATGCATGGCTTTCGAATTAAATTAATTGTGCCTAGCGCATTTAATTTGCATTGCCTTACCTTGCATACGTTTAGATAACTGATGTAGGCCTAGGATTGCAGCCTAGAGAACGGCATGTGGTTACACCCTATGGCCCCCTAGGCCAAATATCAAGAATAGGTTGCATATGCACTAAAAACTTTCACATGTACTTTTTCTTGCATATGTTCTTGAAATTCTTGCGCACACACTACTCTTTCTTGCACATGAACATGAAAAGCTTGCACATACACTACGTTTTCTCATACGAGCGCCTCATACACTTAATTACTGAAGTTACTTGCAATTTCTTTCTCCTTCCACCAGTCTTGTTATCGATGCTCTCAGAGAGGCAGATCCAAGTCGAAAGTGTTACCGGTTGATTGGGGGTGTCCTTGTGGAAAGAACAGTGCAGGAGGTCCTCCCTGCACTTGAGAGCAATAAAGAACAGGTAATAGGTCATTGTGCACCATTCAATTCCTGTAGATTATTGTAGCCCTAACTTGACAAATCTGCAGACATCATCTCAGATACTGACCTCAGTGACATGTAGACATCAGTTTGCGTCTTTGTGTAAGATAGCACTTACCACATAGGGAATGATACTTCAGCAGTTGATTTTTTTTAAAGAATTTCACCCACACATTTTTTGAATGCAAATTGTATTTGAGGTGTTCTGATTTCAAAAGTAAAATTTTATGAATATTTGCATTTATCAAGCTCACATAAATGTTTTCCCACAGATGCAAATAATCACAACTGTGTTATAATTATTTTATTGCTGATGTTTAACATGCAGGTCATTCTTTTTTGTTAATCTTTAACAGTGAGTTTTACAGAAAATGTACAGGAACTATACAGAAAATGAAAATGAAGGGATATACTTTCATATTAGAGTTTTAACTTATTTGCTGTCTGCAAATAAAAATCATCGGGGAGCTTTGACTCAGTTATTATGGCACTGATGTTCATAGTCTAGAGTAGACAGCTGGTTTGTGCTCTCTGGAGGATATGGTCATAAACAATGCTTTTTATATTTTACACATATTTTCTATTATCTATTAACATGTGTTTGTGGCTTTCTCTCTGCCTAGATCTCCAAAATAGTTGAATCACTCAACACGCAGATGCAGGCGAAAAGGCAGGAGCTGAATGAGTATCGGGAACGCTTCAACATCCGAATAGTTGGAGAGGAAGAGGCGTCAAACAAAGCCACTGAGGAGAGGGAAGGTGCTGGAACAAAGGGTGGAGGCACAGGGGTCCTAGTGTCCTAGTTCTGAGCCTGACTAATGGACACGGTTCCACATTCCGAAGTAAAGGTGGTCTAGTTTACTCTACTCTTGAGCACTTTTTTAAATGCAGGTTTTGTGAATGACCAAAGTAGGTAATCGTAAGTTAAATGTGAGAAATAATGCGTTCCTATTTAATGCTGAAGGATGTTGTTGTAGGGTTATAGCTTGGAGGAGTTATGTATGCTTAGGAGTGTTTAATGTTTACGTGTAACACACACTCTAGCAGCTCCCTGTATTTAGGGAGTGCACAATGACTGTCCATAACTATGTAGAGTTTAAATTCACAATAAACCATGTTGCAATAAATTCTTTCTGGCTAGCCTTTTGTGTAGCATCTTCTATAACATTGTACAACACAGCAAAATTTGGTAACAGAAAAGAAGAAAGATATATTAGGCCTAGTTTATTAAGTAAATGATGGTCCTGTCACAATGTTGCTAAGGTGAACACATATGGTGTTCTTAAAGTATATTAACTATACATTCATCCCATTGAGATCCTGGTAGTAGCCTGATCAAGAACAGAAGTGATTTCTGTACCACTGAGCAGGTAAAAGGTAGGCCCAAGAGGAGCATTAACCTCACATTCACTATGGCTCAGCAATGGTAGGTTCAATGAAAATGAGTCCACTTGTCCCTCGGCATAGTCCTTGCGCTTACCAGGCCTTTGGAGGTTCCTGATGTGTCCAGAACGCCTCTGCATTGACGTTGGTGAGTTATGAGTACCAGTGTATATCTCTCGATCTGCACAGAGATTATAGATGTAGAAAGATCAGACAGATCCCGTGTTAACAAGTCCATTTGTTTTAACAATGCAGAATAGACGTTTTGTCTTATTTGAAATGATGTACCTCTGATTCTCTGCCATGTGGGGTAGGGATGTGAAGTGGATTGTCTGCTGTTTGGGGGATGTTTGTACTGCGAAGACTGAACTGATGTAATTTTCTGTACAAAGAATAAGAGAAGACTTAGACAATTCATGTAGTTAGTAAATGTATTCAGTGCTGTTACAGTATGTTCACATAATGACTCACCACTCTCTGGGGATTTTGTGGCGTGTGTTCTTGTGGTGCGTTTGATTCCTGTTGAACAATTGGACTTAGAGAGTCCCAGACTGGCTGCAGATTTCTGCTGTTTGTGATTTTGAATCAAAGAGTCAGGCAACATAAAATATTGCACAATACATTTCAGGTTTTTTACATTTGTTTAGGAGTTGGTTTTGTTTGATTCCAAGTTCAGTTTTTTATAACCCTTCACATTATTTGCACTCTCTGTGACGAGGGGTGAATACATCTACAGAAAGATACATTTACAAACACGAGGTATCATTTTTGTATGCAATACTATTGTGTGATGCTAATATTTGAACTATGTAGACAAGTACCTCCGTGTGTGAGTATTGTCTGTTTTGAGAATTTTGTGCCTCTGTGTCCAGGATGAGTGGGGCTGAGGTTGTCCCTGGCTGACAGGGTAGGTTGCCGCAGGGTTAGAAGAACACAAAACACATTCTGAAGCATGTGGTTTCCCCCCATGGTAATGGTGAACATCCAGGCCATTCCCAGAAAGACCACAGTCTTTACTTGACTCCTGTCTGTGCCTTGGGTAGTCCTGTATGGGCAAAAGGACTGAGTCCTCCCCATCCATGGGAATGTAAGGGGCCAGAGCATCCAGGTCCCTGTACCACTTGTCATCATGAAACACATGATGAGAGACCTGGATTAAAACAATCACAAAACTTCCAGGAATCAAACAAAGATGGGGTTTTTTTCAGTGGAAATCAGCAAATTTCAAGACAGCAACTTCTACTCACGTAAGACACTGATGCTTTCTCACAAAGATGTTTGTTGAACACTGTAGGGCTGTCAGAGAGTCTAGTGTGGCCAGTAGTGTCTTCAGAAAACGGTAAACCACAAACATTTACTTTTTCATTGCTGCCAAGATTTTAGGTGATACTAGATTTGTTCTTATTTTAATTCCCTTACTGGAGAGCAGGGCTGATCCGTTGGCTCGGTTTGCTGTGTCCTGGCCAGCAGTGTGGGCCAGTACAGGAGACACCGTTGTTTCAGGGCAAAGTCCATGTGACTTGAGGGAATATTCCAGCTGCTCCAGAGAAAACACTACCTCTGGTAGCTCTGCATCGCTGTGGTCACACAGAGGAGAAGTGGTCAGAGAGATGAGAGTGGAGAGGAATATGCTCTCATGATTATTTTTCTGTTTTTAATCTTTGAAAATGCAAATGTCAAAAGATAGCTGCACTCTGCAACAGAGAGGGTTGCGCACGCTGAACAGGTGTTACAAAAATGACAAAAATACATGCACATGTTACTTGCAAGTGCCAAGTTCAACTTTCCATGTCCTTATATACTGTATTTTCTAGGTCTTAATATAGAACCAGGGCTTAAAGCTGTCAGGCGTGGGCCGTTTGAGATTTAAAGCAGATCATTATATAATGGCTTCAAGTTTCTGATAACTTCAGGCACAGCAATTTGCCTTGTTTTAAGCCCTGTAAAACTGGTAGTGTTTCAGACATGTCAGATTCAGTCAACCAAAATTAGAAAGTGTAATTAATATTGTGTAGCCTATTTACTTATTTACATATTTACTTCAGCCTCTCACCTTAGCACGTAATTGATACAGAAGATGGTCTGTGGCTGTCTGGTTTGGTTGTTGTATACCACAGATGCTTCTGTCTCTACCCAAACATATCCTCCGTGCTTGTGGTGTAAGCGGTACTTCCCGGTGACCATCCGTCCTTTGGAAAGCACTGTCGTACACAAAACCTTATAAAGTCATTGTTCAAAACACTGTTAATATTGATTATGAATTTACTCCAGTAAGTAAAATGAATGCTGTAACATCACATTGATAATTAACATTCGATCTTCTGCATAAATTTAAATACAACTGAAACTCATGTCACATAGTAATGTTTATGTAATAAACAACTTTGCAATTTAGTACTAGTAAATGTAAAAAAAGGACTTTTTAAGACTCACAGCAGATATGTGACTGCATAAGTTTCAAGCAGTCTATGGTATGGTAGTACTTATAAACAGACTGTCCAACGAGTTCTGTATTCTGGAAACCAGTCAACTCCCAAACTCTGCATTTAGGAATGACATGGCAAGTATATATTGCACATTTCATACACAAAGGCAATTCAACGTGCTTTACTGTACATGATTAACAGCAAAATATTGTAAAAGCATAAAATATCAGATAATAGTAAATTAAGTATAAGAAGGCAAATCATTATGGTTCAGTGTAGTTAAAAATATGATAAATTGAATAACACTAAATTAAAATTCACCAACCTGGAGTCACAGGAAGTGAATCTCATGTCTGGGCTGTGAATGCTCTGGAAAGTCTTGTGGTTCAGACCAGCAGGAATATGGTCAACACCTTGCACAGGTAGAGGTTGACACAGCAGCAGAAGGGAATGCGAGGCCAGGGGATGGGATGGCCCCTTAACCCCAGTGCAGTGCAACACCTGTGGTCAAGAGCGGGAAGAGTGTCTGAGGAGTGAAGGTAATGGACCTTACCCAAAGATTGTCTAGTTACCAAGATGAATCATAAAAGAATTCTTCCATAGGAATTCATTCACTGGACCTCCCGCTAGACTCCTAAAGGGGTGTGGCAGTTGCAAACCCTACTGTACATCACAGTGATACCAGAATTTACCCTCTTATGAATCGTCTCGCTTTATCAACCGTCTCTGCCTTAGAGATTCACTAGACGGCAGGGAGTGTTCAAGTCCAATTTGTTATTAGTATTGTTTCAGCAAGCATAAAAACTCAAAATAGGTGGATCTCAAAATATTTGAACATCATGGAAAAATTCTTTTTTTACCCCATAATTTATTTCAAAAACTCTTTTTATTACACATAAAGTGAAATGTTTCAAGCCTTCAAGCCTAATATGATTACGATTTACAGGTCATGGAAATCAAAAATCCAGAATCTCAAAATATTGGAATAAAGAATTTATAATAAAGAATAAAGAAATGTCAACCTGAGGAAGAGCTCTAATCAAGTAATTTACTGTCAAAACACTGGCAATGGTTTCCTGAGTCTTTAATCTCTCAGTCTGGTCACGGCAATGGATTTTCCACAATATTCATTTTTTTAGATGCACCTGGCTGTACATAAAATACATAGAACAGTTTGCATAACCTGTGAACAGGTACCAAAACAGTTAAATAGTTAATAGTATATGTGGTTGCACTCACCGTCCAGGATACTGCCCTCAGGCTTACTGTATTCTTAGTTCTCCAGAAAAGGCTGCACTTCTGCCTCCCTACACTTCCTAAAGTGAGCAGAATACAAACATGTAACTATTTTCCCAATCATGTATAGACCCTTTCAACAATAAAAACAAAAACAATGCTTGAACGTTCTATTTGGGCCCCAATCTACTTCCTCTGCATTAAGATAACATATGGAATGTTAAAAAGGAAGTCTTGTGGGGCCAACTATGATGCTGATAATGGAACTCTCTTGAAAGGGTCTATAAGAATGATATTTCATACAAATGTGTGAAAGTTTTTACAATGTCAGTTTATGAGAATGTTGAGTACTTTTGCACACCTCCTTTGGACGGGTGCGTTGGAGAAGTCACCGACATAAAAAAAATATTAATAATTGCCTGATGATGGTCATCTGACCGAAACGTTGCAATATAAAGTTTTAACTGCAAATGAAGACAGTCTGCGGGAGCTTGCTACTTTTTTTGACAATGTCAATTTATGCCAGTGTGTGTAATCATATTTACCGGCCAATTTTGCAAGAACTTGTTTGACCTCGTTCTGGTCATATGGGTGCATGATGTCAAACAGGCTTCGGCCAATAAGGTCTACCTATATTTATAAAGAATCATTCATGAACATAGTTGATCTATCAACATTCAAAATAATAAATAAAATATAATACCTTAAAAAAACTATACAAAGAAAGTAGTCAGATGTGAACCTGGTTGATGGCAATGTATTTGTTGACATTCTCTGTGGTGTAGAGAACTCGGCCATCAAGGAAGGTCACAAGCAGAAATCCTTCAAGAGCTAAGTCTAGAAGTCCCTCCTCAAGACAAATAGACGGAATGGCTATAAACAATAAAAGACGTCAACATGTCATAATGTTGCAATGGTATTGAATAGCTCCCAGTTATCAGAGCAAGTCCTACCTCTTTTGTAATAGGGATAGGTGGACTTGAGGGGAAGTGGCCTTGCTACATCTATGATGTCCTCAGTGTTTTGTGTTTGCTGGAAGGTTGATGGGCCCAGAAGGGCTCTCACATGCAGGTATCCAGCCGTAAGCCTGATGATACAGGCCTTGTTTAACTGAGCTCCAGTGTTTGGGGGTAAAGGAAGCAGGTCAGCCAACTCATTGAAGAGCTCCCTCTCTCTTTGCCTTCGACCCCGTGCTGCTATGCAAGACTGAGCTCTTTTCCATGCTGTGCTTGTTCTATGAAAGGTTAACAGAATAATCATACCTCTGCCTTGAAATACCACAATCTTTAGACTGTCAAACCCCATTGAATTTTAACAAGAAAAACTGATGACCCCAATAGAAATTTAAGAAACTTAAGCAGGGCGCTCAAGTTTTGAACTTGGCTTAAAGTGATTTGTGGGGTTGGAGTGATGACTGATGGCTGACTGGCGATAATATGCATTATACGTTTTTTTTTTTAAGCTTTATTGTGCTATCCTTGACAAGAAGCCGATCTGTATGTCTTCTACCAAAGTATCAAATTAAGTCAATCAATCAAGTTAGTTCACACTCTGCAGTGTCACATATTTTTTTCTGTGAGAGGAAATAAAGGTGCATGTATTAAATGTGGATACTCAAGTTCAAGGAGAACCACTTGATGGGCAAAGGACTAGGTTCCATAACAAACACACCAGTCATCAGAGATTCACGTGAGACCAATCTAGGCACGTCATCGGCCTACCTAAATTTATGGCAAGACTGACTCATTGCTGGCTGGAGCGTCATGATTGCATCACGCCAGCTTATCTACACTGGCTGAGGGGATCTGGCTCTCTGAGATATTATAAGAACCTACTCTCTTCATTCAAACCACAGGAATGCATATTCTGTTTTTTAAACTATTTCATGTGTAATAAAAATATTAACCTAGTCTTGTATTAAAAAAGCATATTTGTATCTCCAATGATGCAACCATAATATAGACTGGATTAAAATGATTACAATAATTGTGTTCGTTATATTCAACTTTGATAATGTATTGACATGTATAAAACATACTAACAACTCAGAATGAAAAATGTACAATATTCCAATTACTTTAGATTATTATTATATTATTATTATATTTAGATTATTAAGTATAATATTTAACCCCTGTGGAATTATGAATAACAAAATTGAGTGTAAATTATAAAGATCACTCTTTAATATTTATGAATACATTTTCAGACATACCTCTGTTTCTTTGGCTCACTCACTTTCTCGGTGTTCCCTTTCTCATTGTTGAGCTGTCTGTTCAAATAATCTGTCAGAGTGGCTTCAATATAATCTTCAATCATTATGGTCTCCAAACCTTACAGTCAGACAGTACATTTCCATCCTTACTCTGCACATGGCCCTTGGGTATAGAGCAACAAACGTAGTCCTAGATGACAGCCGAGCATAAGTGGGGGGGGGGGGGGGGGGGGGCGGTCGCTCCGGGCCCACGACCGCAAAGGGGGCCCACTTTTGGCCAAATCTATCTTGATTAATTGTTATATTTACCGATGCTTAGTTGTACTGATTGCTGGGGAAAAATAATAATGAAAAATGTTAGGCCTACTAAAGATGCCACTGGTCCGTAGAGTGCGCTCACAATGGGAGTTCGTCTGTCATGCTGCAAATTAAATAGCCCGCACTCTCCCTCTCGCTACTGTTGCGTTTTAAAAGCGAAACTGATGCCACAACCTACACTGTGCACTTGCCGCGACAACAGCAGTCACTATCAGGCGCGCCAGCAGGAATGAATGGTAAGCGCACCATCTACCCCTCCGCGCGCAACAAAACATTGAAAGGCTTAATAATATTTGTCCGTTTCCCGGTTTCGTCCGTGCATTGGTCACCTAAAAAGTAGCCTACTGTAGTACAAAATCCATATGCAATATACAACAACAAAGTTGTCCAAATTAATAGGTCGTTATTATAATAACGACCTATTCATTTGGACAACTTTATACGGCCCTATAAAGGGTAAAGTTACCTTTAGTTTTGTTCTAGTTCACCGTTGTGTATGGCTTTAAACAGCGTTCGTGCTTTAACATCAGTAAACATTATTCAGTATAATACAGATGTAATGCTAACGTTTTGAGCATTTTGCCTACCTTGTTTATCTGAAATAACTCCTCTAGTTTTGCTGCCTCCATCCTTTGCTACCTCCACCCTTTCATTGTTTCCAAAAAAACGTTTTATATCCATGATAGCCTTGAAGTCTTGAGTTAGTGAATTAGCTTAACATTGTGTGTTGATAACAGGCAACCATAGTAAAAGAAAGCAACAAGTAGCCTAGCCTACAACGTCTGTAATTGCTGCGTGCATTTGTTAGGCTATTATTCCCTCTCCTGCTCAAACAAAAGGTGTGTACATTAAAGTTGATTTTGACAACGTGTTTACAAATTTGAAAGAAAATTGTAAATAGCCTATTGTCGAGCAGTTAATGGGATACTGCACAGTTGTGAAGCAGTTGGGAAGTTATGGTGGGCTAACTTTGTGTGAACACACACAGGGAAAATTCTCTCTCGTTGAGTTGCCTGATGGTACGCACAGTGCGTACGGCCGTAGGCCTACACCTGCAGGCGCGCCTGATCACTACAGTTCGCATCGTCGCAGGCCTAAGCTACCCCGATGCACAGACTAAACGGTAGTCTAGGTCATCAGGACATAAACCAAATGCCTCAGATTGAATTTAGTATTGGCCATCCCCAAAATGCACCAGAATACAGGAAATCACATCAAACAAATTAAACATTTTCTGGGGGAGGACCTCCACCCCCCCCGCCCCCCTCCCACATATACAACAATAAGTGGGGGGCCCTTAATACACCTGGGCCCAGGGGCCCGAAAGTTCATAATCCGCCCATGCCTGTACCAAAAGACCAGGAACGAAATGTGCTTTTAAATTTGCTAGGCCTACCATCGCAAGTTTTGTTCGGATCTATCTCAAAGTCCAAATAAAAACAGTAGCAGCCTATTGCTGTGCTGAATTAAGCCCAAGTCAGAAAGTTGGATTTGGTGTGTGACAGCCGGCTAACTGGAGTTCCAGCATGCAGTAGGCTATGCGATTGAAATAGCGCTGGATTTATCATGGAGGTATTATATATAACTGGAGAGTGACTAAGTCCCGCCCCCATTCATTTCAATGGCCCATGCTAGGCTAGCTACTTCAGCCAAAAAAGCATGAAATTGACCGCAGCCATCTTTACGAAAATGGCGTTTCATGGGTGTTCGTTTCCGGCACCAGCTAGAATTAGCCTATTAGATTCCACGTTACAGACGGAGACAACGTGAGGTACACGGTATGTCGTTGATGAAGATTGGACATTCCCTCAGAGGAAAAGAAGTTGTTCGGGAACGCGCTTCACCTCGTTATAAGCGCAAATTCATTTAATTGGTTGGGATAACATTTTGGGAATGGTGGTAAAGTTTGCCCTGTCTCTGAAGTCCTAGGTTATTTAATGTGATGTTCATATGTGATAATAAATGATGCGAATCAATATTGTGTCACTTTAGGCTTCACAAATAATGATCCATAAATAATATATTTGGACAGGTTGTAGGCCTATTACGCAATAGGCTATCCAACGAAAATGACTATTAATTAAGTAGACATGGTAAACGTGTGGATAGCTGGGATTTTTGCTGCACCCAGTGTGAATTTGCAGCTTGTTAAGCCTAGGCTACATTTGCAGGCAGACGAAATGAAGCCAAAGCAAGTTAAACTTCCGATAGAAGCGCACATCCCTCGGGTATTGTGGTTCGAGCAGGCATAGAGTCTGCAACTGTTGTTGGACATTTGGCTTTTGCCTCGACTGGCAGCCTGAACATTTAAATCAAATGCATAGCCTAATCATGTCAATGTTGCAAGAAAGCAAACGAAATAAGTCATTGACATTTGTTTCGTTTTAAATCACTTGGGGAGACAGGTTATATGATCCAGACGTTGCGTTCTACAGAACTACAGCCTGTGCGTTTTAAAATAGTCTTCATACACAACGCAATGAGTAGGCTAATAATTGGATATAGGTCATTGCTATGCATCTGCCAAAGTGTATGGTCATAGTCAGTTACTTTAAGGTAATTACTTGGCACCCCGCATATACGGCAAATAATAGCCTAATATGACAACATTAACATTTTTCTTTTATTTACCACAAAGTCCGGTAATACAGCCATGTAGGCATTAAGTCAAGTATCAGTAGCTTAATCCAAGTAGTTAGTTGTTTTATTTGTCGTCTTCCAGAAATGCAAACCAACATGGACGCGCGAGGACGCTCGTGCCCAACACTAAACTCGTGCATGAGTTGTCATCTACCAATCAGCATGTAAAAACTGGTGCCGGAAGTTGCAACCATGTAACGCCATGTTTTCAAAAATGTCGGCGGCCAAATTTTTATCATTATTTATTAATGTATTTATTTTTACATCTTAGTGTAGCCTAATCGCATACAAACACCAGACTTGGTGCCTTGGTTCCAATAAAACAACACAGCAAACACAGACAATCTCAAATCAGTCTCGCCTGGAGGAGGATACAGATTTCAAGTTCAAGCTCAAGTAGCCTAGTTTATTGTCATGTAGCCTAGGCCTAGGCTACTCATAAAAGGGGAGTAGGCTATGTTGTGTGTTTGGGTTATTTTAGATAGGCTATAGCCTAAGACTAGATTATTCTAGGCATATAGGCCTACTGTTCAAAATATTTAATTAAGGCCATCAAAAATATGTGATTTTTATATTCAATTTAGTTCAATATTAGTATAGAATAATATTCAATATTATTTGAATTCATACATGGGTAAGACTCAAAAGAGGAAGATAGCTGACAAAAAAGATGCTATAATTGGTCGAGATATAGGTCAGTTATTTTGCCTGTACACAATTGGTCAGGAGGTGGGACTTGGCTTTGAATGAACAGAGGAAGTGTCTGAAGCGTGAGACTGCAAATCGAAAGAAGCCGGCAGAGACCACAAGGTAGCTACCTAGAAAGTGTATTTCAAATGTTCATCAAGAGACTGAGCTATCTACTACGAAAGAGTTTTAGTAGCACACCACTGGGACTGTACTCTCAGGTATAGCTCGTTTGCTAGCAGGACAACAATATCTGAGGCTACTAACATACTTAGCTTGACAGTGTAGCTAAGTGAGCTAGCCGGCTAGTAGCTAACTGGAAGTGAAACCATGCATCTGTGTACTGGTGAAGTTCAAAACAATAGATTCTACTACAAAATAATGTAACGTTAGTTCATCAGTTAAGTTAGCCTGTTGTCGATTCACTTAGACTCGGACAGTACCTGATTAGAACATAATTTAGTATCAAACACGTCATATTTTTTAATCAAGGTTTGTACTAGCTTGCTAATCTATTTGCCTGGTGGCTAAGGTAAAAAACAAACACTTGCGGCAACCAGTTAGGCTGATACAGGATGTAGACTATATTTTGTTCTGTATGTCAGTCAGCCCTTTCCCTGTCATGTTTAACGTTGCTAATGTCAAGATATCACTTGCCTGCAAGTCTATACATTTAGTTCTTATGATTGAATAATTTGAATATAATTCCAATTCTCCCTGCAGGTTACCTATTCAATTCAGCGAAAGCAAGTACACTGCCTAAAGATGGTGGACTCTCAGTACTACCTTCCAAACAGCATTAGCATCTCCAAGCTGGACTGCAAGGAGGCTTTTGGACTGTTATCTGCGAAGGAGAAGCTCTATGCCCACTACATCTCTCGGGCGGCATGGTATGGTGGTCTTGTGGTTTTGCTGCAAACTTCCCCTGAGTCACCTACAATTTATGTGCTTTTGCAGAAGCTTTTCCGCAAACAGACCCAAGCGGAGCTGGAGAAGGTGGCCAGTGAAGCTGGACTAAGTCCAGAGGAATACCAGGTTGGTACATCTGTCGTCATGCACATAACGTTCCCAGGGCTTCTCAGTTTGGCTCCAGGACCAACCCCTGCTCTGGGAACCCTCTGCCTCTCCATCCCCCAAGTGCACATGAAGTACAGTGTTGCTGATGAGTTCAGTCAGGGGAAGGTGCAGGCACCTGGACTGAGATTCTCTGATCTAGATGAATACATTATCAAAAGAGAATAGTTTAGTGTATCTTTAAAATATATGCCACGTTGTTGTTATGCAGGAACAGTTTCCGTGTAACACAGTTCAATGTTGTTATGTCAATGTGATTTTTTGCAACCAGGCTGTCCTGGTATATGCTGCAGGATTCTATGCCAATATGGGAAACTACAAATCATTTGGAGACACCAAATTTATCCCCAACTTGCCAAAGGTAAGCAGTTCTTCCTTTTTATAATGTGTAGAACAGGACCATTTTGTACAATGTTAAGATTATTATTGTTCCAAATAAATCTTAAAATTGTATGAAACATTGCATTTTACATGATGGGAAGACAAGCTGATCCACTACTTTTGTGATCTTGTTGACATGCATAAAGGGGCATGCCTGTAATATACTTTTTTAATCAAATTGACCAGGAGAAGCTGAAGGCTTTGGTGTGGCAGAGTAAGGCCTTCAAGGAAAACCCTGCAGAGATGGAATCACTGTGGAACAGCTGCTCCAAACTCCTCTTCTCACTGGAGGACCGACAGAAGCAGCTTGGACTGGGTCAGGATGTGAGTCAGTGGATCTCCAGAGATCCAGTGGATCTCAAACAATTCAATTGCACAGGCATTGACACTGTCCAACTCCAAGACACAAAAAAATGTTTGCCGTTATAGATACCACCAGTTCATGGCAGATATGGCAATATTTGTATGGCAATATACGGCTGTACATTGTTTGTGCATATCTAAATGGTCTTTATCATATCCCCAGGGGATCACCACATATTTCTCAGGAAATTGCTGTTTAGAGGATGCCAAACTGGCCCAGAAATTCCTGGATTCTCAGGTACATCCTTTCTGCTACCTATTTTCCAAGAGATTGTTGCTAATGTTGTTTCTATTCTCACCTTAACCTCCTACTCTATAATTCATGGCCATAGTTCTCCTACCAACAGCCTTGTATTAAAACAAATCACATACAGGCTGACGTGATCTCACATTTGACTTTAACATTACCGGTACATTAAAACCACTAGTTGGGTCTGTCATACTTCTCTTATTATTATGCAAAACCTCTTACATATATACCTGTGCAAAATACATTAAGTGTAGATGTGTATCAATGATACTTAGGCATTATCTACAGTGGGGAGAATAAGTATTTGAACCCATGCTAAAGTTGACTAAAATGCTCATTAGGTTCAATGCAAATCAAACCAGCTAATAGGCTAACTGAAAAACACACCATGCCAATCTCTAGGTATGGTGAAGGGTATGTGATGATGTGGGGCTATTTTAATTCCAAAGGCCAAGGAAACTTTCAGGATGCATAGTATCCTGGATCCATGAAATAAGTGGCCTTTAAAAATAAAAATTCTGCCTGCCTCTATGGGAATTTAACATAGGGGTCAAATACTTACTGCCCCTGTAATTTAAGGAAGAACATTTATTTATTTATTTACGATACATTCTTCATTCACTAAGGAAATTGGTGTCCTTAAAGGTTGGATTTTTACTATTTGTTTTAATTAAGGCATTAAGATCAATTTCTAACAGATGTTTTTATATTTGTGTTTTTAGTCAACTTTAGCTCAAATACTAAAATAATACGGTTCAAATACTTATTCTCCCCACTGTATGTGGGTAGTAAAGGCTTATATGTGTTTCTGTGTAGAATCTGAGTGCCTACAACACCAGACTGTTCAAGAGGGAGCCAGAGGCGGGGAAGCAGGCCTATGAGGTTAGACTGGCCTCTGCAGTGAAGATGGGTAAGCACTGCTGTGTTATTTGTTATTAGCTTTGACAGCAAAAATTATATGAGTTAGTCCAGTTAAGGAAGGCAGTTGGTCAAGCTTGGTCTCCTGTTTCCCTCTGCTGTAGATTGTGTTTCTGATGGGGAAGGCCAGACCCGCTGTGGCCGTTATGATTTCGAAGACGCCGTGTTCAATGTTCATAGAGGTGACTATGCTCCCCTTATGGAAAAAGTCAGCCAAAATTTGGAGAAAGCCAAGGTAAGTGTGCAAAACTTCTGTCTACCTTATCTGAATTTTCCATCCCTGTGCAAAGTTAAAGAAGCCCTATGCAGGTCTGGTTATTTCTTTGCTGTTTCTGGGTTTTTGCCTGATTTGGGCTCGCATTTTTCACGTCATAGCTCCCCCTGCAGCTTTGGTAGCAAGTGACTGCTACGCTAAACCCCCACTAGCTAGCGGGCTAGCCATCAAGAAACCAAGCTAAACACATACAGTGCTCACAATAAAACGGTCGAGCAAACACATTGCTTAAGAGACTATCAAACCACATTACAAAAACGAAGTTCACCGAAGGGTAGGCTTCTTACAATTTCAACGGCAACAAAGCCAAGTTGGAGTCCGTTTTGCAGTCTTCTTAGAAACCACAATCTGACTAATTTTTCGGGGCGCGATTGGATACTTCCGCCGAGTCACATCCGGATTTGTTCGGACCGGGACCAGAAAGTTGCATATTCGGTTTTTCCGCGGAGAAGCACTAGGGAGAGACGAAGCACCCACCAAACGACCCAAAAAGTGTTGTAGAACCATCAGGACGACTCTCAACCTGCATAATTAAGGTCATTTTTGCCAAAATTGTTGCATAGGGCTTCTTTAATTTTCACAAATTGGTAGAAAGTCAAGTTTTACATTGTCACCTGATAGCCTCTTCTGAGGGATATGTTATAAAAGTTTTTAACAAGAAGTGTGGAATTAGAATACATCATCCATCATTATCAGCTTTATTGCCAGACTCAAGGCCCATTCAGAAGACACAGACATGACATACAACATACATTAAAAAGACAAGGATATACTGTACATATACATACACAGATAAATAGAAATACAGACACTGCACAAACCCAATCTGTTCCCGAGGTAGTAGGGTTAGGAATATAATGTTTCTTTGATTTGTGATGGGATAGCATAAATTATTAACTTATGTTTGGGGACTTTAAAGGTGCCATATGTAATGTCCGCCAAAAAAAAATCAATTCATACTCCACATTCCATAAAAGATGGGGGGAGTATACCTCCAGAAAGTGAGTTGGTCTACCCTAGAGTAACAACCGAGACGCATGTATTGCAGTTTGGCTGGCTGTTATGTTGCCCGCATACCGCCTCCCATGGCCGAAACTGGTATTATGACACCTGTCTGGCTGTGGCTAGTAATTTAGCATGCTAATTCAGGTTGATATCTCTGCAGCACTATACCGTGTCATTTTTTTAATGACATCATTGCCCTTATTTCTTCTCATTTTTCTGATGCGTGTAGCTCATTTTTTGGATATCTTTACCTCAATTCTTACACATGGCACCTTTTAATGGGGGTATTAATATATCTGTGTTTATTTTTACACAAATCCATGTGTTTGCAATGAGTGCCAGATGTGTGTATGGATAAAGAAACTCAGTGGATATTGTAGTATTATTTTACTTTGCGTCAAAGGCATCAAGTGAAGGCCCCATATCAGATTTTCCCTGAAGCTTGAATAAAACAATTTATTTTTCCTGATCTTGTTTTATAGGATTCCAAAGTGCCACTGAAATCCAGTTAATGATTATTCCAGTGATTTTATCGCTTAGCAAATTTGATACCCTGCCTACTGAAAATATGGTTCTATACTCGTTACTGCATGGCCATGTGAGATCCACTGTAGATTTAATGTGTATGTTCCCTTTGTAGACCTATGCGTCCAATGAGAATGAGGTTCGTATGCTGGAGGAGTATGTTAAAAGCTTCAATTTTGGATCAGTGGATGCACACAAAGAAGGTTCCCGCTTCTGGATTAAGGACAAGGGTCCTATTGTGGAGAGGTAACACTACCTACATGTAGACACTGAATTGCCTTTTCAGTCTTTTTTGAGGTTAGAATTGTAGACTCTACCGTTAAATGAAAGCCTAATGGGCTTAAGGCCAACACAAACCGGCACCAACGTGAGTGCGGCGTACTCCACTTTTGACCTTCAACTCCATTGTAATCAGTACAACTCCACACAACAGCGTTGCACTTTGACGCCGCCATTGTGTATATTACGATTCAGTTCTATTTTGTCGGCGCCGCTCCATTGAGATCTCTCAATCCATTGTTTTTCCCGCTGTTTGCCAGTGAATACGTCAGGGCTGATGTACGTGGAAAGTGACCGCGCTCCTGTTGGCACCATTGTGCACTGTGCTTTAGTATTTTAGTGTCGATGTTGAGAAAGTCTATGAGTTGGTCAGGCTAACGGTTGTCCATTCTATGTTTAGTTACATTGGTTTTATCGAGAGCTACAGAGATCCTTTTGGATCCAGAGGGGAGTTTGAAGGTAAAGAACTAAAATATACTTTGGGTCTCTCTTCCGTTATAAACTTATCAATACTCCTCTCAGTCGGTGTGGGAGTCTTGAAGTAGGGGTTGTAATTCAATTTTCCTTGTGTGGACAGGGTTTGTTGCCGTGGTGAACAAGGCAATGAGCGCTCGCTTTGCCCAGCTGGTGAGCAAGGCCGAGGTGCTGCTCCCAGAGCTGCCGTGGCCAGCGGCCTTCGAAAAGGACCACTTCCTGCGGCCCGACTTCACTTCCCTGGATGTGCTAACATTCGCCGGCAGCGGCATTCCATCGGGCATCAACATCCCCAACTGTGAGATGATCTTAATTCCTGTTGCAGCAGACTGACATGCAAACAGCTCCCATTTTCTGTACTTGTGATTTTTTGTGCCCTGGGACTTTAGTGATTAATGTCTGTTTCTCCTGCCAGATGATGACATCAGACAGTCAGAGGGTTTTAAAAACGTGTCTCTGGGAAACGTGTTAGCTGTGGGCAGCATCACTCGTAAAGAGGACCTCACCTTCCTCGAGGAGGACATCAAGGTATCTTTCTGCACTTCTCCTGATGACGATAAGATATTCGCCGCAGTGCTGAATGGATTTATTAGATACAGATGGCTAAGAGCACTGCTGTGTGCAATCCTTTATCTTCTCTGCAGGATTTGTACCTCAAACTGGTGGGCCCTGCCTTTGAGGTGCAGGTGGGGCTACATGAACTCCTGGGTCACGGCAGTGGAAAACTCTTTGTTCAGGTGAGAGCAACATCTGTTCTGGCTTAAAAGTGCACTCTGCAATTTATAACTAATAGTTATCTTTATTTAGGCTGAACAGCCAAAGAAATCGCCCCCTTCTGTGTTCCTGGCAAAGTGTTGATTGAGAAACACTCCATGGACAGCTAAACGGATGTGAGGAGCAGATTTCACAAAATGTTTATTGGATTTGAAGTGGATCATAACATTAAATGATTTGCCATTCTTATGTGCTCTTAATCTCCGTAGATGTTGTGAAAGTACATAAACTGGAATGTGATGTTCGGACAGCAGTGTTTTTTGAGCACACTCACTTAATGAATAGCCAAGGACTGAAACGAAAGTCTATGAGATTTGAATTGCAGACTGCTCCTGTCTCCAGATGGCATGTTGTGCTTTTGGGTGGCATCTATGTTTTGTATGTAATTAGTAATCAAATTATTTCTGTTATTTGTTTGGCTTTAGGATTCAAAGGGAAACTTCAACTTCGATAAGGGCAGCATTTGCAACCCACTGACTGAACAGTTGGTAAGTTATTTCGTTGTGGTTGATGGTTTTACCCTTTGAGTGTGTGTTGTATTTTAGCACACAGTTTCATTTGTCTTTAGATTGTTATTTCTAATTAATGTAACCTCCCTGTCATGTAGGTGTCGAGCTGGTACCAGGAGGGTGAGACGTGGGACAGCAAGTTCTCCACCATCGCCTCCAGCTATGAGGAGTGCAGGGCCGAGTGTGTGGGCATCTACATGTGTCTCGGCAAAGAGGTGCTCAGGTGAGAGTGCACACCAACCAATTCCCGACAACAATGGGTTTAAACTACTGTGAGAGCTGTAAGAGTTTCTTAAAATTTCACCAGATTTGAATTTTAAATGTTTGACCTATGTTAAAAATGATTGTCAGACAAATACGCACTTGTCGAGAGACGATGTGTCCAATATTATGCAATACAATATTAAGCACAGATTACCGAAGGCTCTTTCCTCCCCGCAACATCTTTTTGTGTTATAAGTATCAAAGTGTGAAGTTGGTCAGCTTTTAGTATTTTTTTTTTGTCTCTCACAATAAGTCTTGGTACAGCAGCTTTTTGTAAAAAGCCCTGCTCACATTCTTCAGTTGTGCTTTTCTGCAGCATCTTTGGGCACGAGGGAGAGGATGCTGAGGACGTGCTGTACATCAACTGGCTGAACATGGTGCGTGCCGGCCTGCTCGGGCTCGAGTTCTACACCCCAGAGAGCAAAACCTGGAGACAGGTGAGGACTGCTGTGCAGTCAGGGCACCCAGTCACAGAGAAAAGGACTGTTACTGTGTGTAACCTGTAAGGCATAATGGATGACACGGCGTTCAGGTATCAGAACTCGATGCACGTTCAAGGTGGTAATGCGGCCACAACACAAAGCGGATTGTCCAGTTAATTGGTATTCTAAAGAGTGCATCTCAATAGGGAATTCAACCAAGCAGTGGGATAAGTAAGGTATGAGTTACACCAGGTGCGTAACTGAAGCGTTCCTTTCGCGACGCGTAAAATCCATTTTAAAAGACTGGTCTATTTTTTTCGAACGTACGCGCCGCTATCACGTCTGGTGTAGCTACTTCCATTGATTATAGTAGCAGCTAATTGTTGCAGCAGACGCTACACGAACAGAACGCTTCCGTCAGCCTGGTGTAGCTCATACCTAAGGGATAATGGATGACACAGTGGTCTGTTAACAGAAATGAATGCACAGTCGAGGTTGTAAAACGGCCCTGACGCGCAGCGTGCATTAATTTCTGTTCACAGTGAGTTCGCCGAATTAATATACTAATAATATACTATACTAATTAAGTGTGATGCGGCCAAAAAAATTGATCTACTTCATAGGTGTTCAAATAACATATTTAGAATGCACTATTCTAAATTACGCAGGACAATGGGAAATTCAACCAAGCAGTGGAATAATATACAATAATTAAGCAGAAGATTCAACTAGGAATTTTGTTACTTCTGAATTTTGTTTGAATTTTGCTTCTTATGCTGTCCTCTCTGTGTCAGGCCCACATGCGCGGTCGCTTTGTCATCCTGCGAGTGCTTCTGGAGGCTGGAGAGGGGCTGGTGACCCTTAAGGCCACCACTGGTGCTGACGGACGACCGGACATGGTCATCTCACTGGACCGTTCCAAGATCAAAACTGTGGGCAAAAATGCCATCCAGAAATTCCTGTGCAAGTTACAGGTATGTTGGTGGGGCGTTAGAACAAAAATGTTTGGATAATTGTAGTCAGAGCTGTATAGAGCGGCTCTGGTTGTACTTATCCAAAATCTTATGATCTCAACTAACCGGCAGGTTTACAAGACCATTGCAGATGTGGAAGGTGGCCGTGCTCTGTATGAGGGCTATTCTGAGGTGAACTCTGATGGCCCTCACGACTTCCTTCGCATCCGAGAGACAGTCCTGCTCCGAAAGGTGGCTCGGAAGCTGTTTGTCCAGGCCAACACTGTGGTCAAAGGTTCGTGTGGTCAACAAAACATTGTCTTCTGGAAATCAAACTCCAGTATATGGGATGCAAGTGTTTACTCACAGAATGTTACAGAATAAGGGACAAGAAAGGTACTTAAAAACCCACCAGGCTAGCCACATAACTACTTATCTTCAGAAGTGCTGAAGAAGTTGGAGTTAGTTTGGCAATGACACAGCCGTACCACTGTTCTCTTTTTATCCTTCAAAGTCAGAAGTCAAAACAATGAGGAATTGGGCAATACACATAATGCAAAGGATCTGTAAAACACTTAAGTATCATATTAAAGTGAATCCATCAAATAGGACTATATAACTATATTAATATTGCTGCTGCTACTACTACTACTATTGCTACTACTACTACTACTACTACTACTACTACTACTAAGAATAATAATAATAATGCTCTTGCAGGGGAGAGTGTGGAGTTGGTGGAGTATGAAAACACAGCGGCGGGACTGGTTCAGTCGAACACTGACCGCTTCCAGGAGGATGCAGAAGAGCTGGAGCGCCACCTGCTGGAGCTGAGCTCTCAGGACGTGTCGTGCTGGTGCTGAGGAAGGCACAGCAGACCAGAGCCAACTAGGTGTGACTCCTCGGCCAATCTTGTTGCCCTCCTCAAATGTTTCATTTGATTGATTGTTCTTTTTTGTCGGATGCAAAGTGAGTTGATGAACTGTTGATAAATATACTGTAATGTACATCAAGGGAACCAAGGGTTTACAGTGGAGGTTCTACTGAAGTTTAGCAGTGCTGAAACCTTAGTGTGACCCCAATTTCTAATTTTTACAACCAAGCAATCATAATCGTCTGTAAATAATGAGAATGTGGTAACAGTGGGTGCCGTATATGTTTGAGATTGTATGAATAACCTTGCATAATGACCTCTGTGTAGCTCAAACGAGAGGCCTTGAGTGAAATGTGTGATAATGAGAGGGGCCATCTTGATCTTTGCGGTGAAATTTGACAGATTGGCTTTCAAAAGTGAAACAGTGGTAATCTTTAGGAAAAAGATGTGTCCTGGACGTTTTATTCTCTGCCAAACATCCCACTAGGGCATCTTTCTCAACCATGTCTATACATCTTGAAATAAACTAAAATGGAGACAAAGTACAAAACTCGGGTGTGAAACTGTATGCATATGACATAACGTTATTGGCACGGACATATATAGAGCTGAATATTTATTTCACAGAAAAAGAACAAGACAACAACCTGCCAACAACATTGGTGAGAACTCGGCAAAAAATAACATATCAAGTTATTCCAAAAACAAAGAAAGAAGGAGGCAATCTCCAGGAAAAATCTCACAGGCTTAAAGTCTGCCAATTGCCAAGTGTTTCTGTGAGTCTCTGCAAGTGCCAGAAATATTTTAAGGTTAGTGAAGATAAAATCTGGCTTACTTTTCCTCGAGGATTGCAATAAACAGCCAACAGTCTCTGTCCACAGACATTTTCCCAGGGTTCAACAATCAGTAAAATTTGAAATCCAAGTCATTGGCTATAACTACACTAACTTGAGACAATATTGACATGTCCATGAAACAAATCTTCAGAATGTCCATAGTCCTTAAAATATAGTGGAATGATTTCATGAAACTGGCAAAGACTGCTGTCAGCTCCATCATAGAGAAGTGCTTGTTTTATGGTTCATGTGTACCTGCACATTCTAAAAACAAGGTCATCAACATTCATGATTTACAAGTTCTTGGCATTATCATAGTAGTATAATTGTGTGAAATGCTTTGGATGCATTAAAGTGATTTACAGTACATTTATATTCTCCACCTAAGGACAACAATGGGAGAGGTTTGTGGTTGCCAGAGTTTAAAATATCTGAACCAACATCGTATGAAGTAAACTCAAACGTAGCTGCAGTTATTTAAATGCAAGAAAACTCTGTTTTGCTTCCATCAGGTTACAGCTGGGTTTTTAAAGGAAATCCAGCGCCTTGTTTGTGCTGGTTTTGACTGCAGTCCTCTGGAAATTAAACCGGTTTTTCCCACATGCAGTCATGTCTGGTCCCATGAATGGAGAAGAGTATGAAATAAATATGGCTCATGTTTCCATTTATACATATTATACAGTCATGCCAGAAGATGGATTTTAAATATACCATTGTATTGTTATATTCAACATTTTATGACTATTATTTACAGTTGTTTTCCACCACTAATCATCTTTTAAAACACTTTATGCAATAACCAGTATTTATCCTAAATGAACATGGATGCCCCCTCATCTGAATCAATGCAAATAAGAGCAATCAAATATATAAGTGCATGGAACACAGCTACCAAACACGTACCAATGTATAACTGAATTCACCATCAATGGATAAAACTTGGGTGTATTTTTTGCCAGAATTACACTGACTCCACTAGGTCCACAGCACCCCCTCTGGTCAGTTTGCGTGACCTTGCCTCAGGGTTCTGGAGCTGGTAAATAAGGGGAGACCTACTGCCACTCAAGGCCAAGAAGTCATCAATTTTAGAGTCAGGGGGAAGAGACTCAGGCTCCCCATCTTTTCTCCAGAAGAGACTGTAGTCGTCTGGCTCACTGATGCCAAACTTGGCAGCACAGACTTGGGCCAAGACCTCCACGTTTACCCCTTTCTTCCACTGGAGGGTCTTCACCAAGCTACTCTCCTCATTCTGGAAGAGTACTTTCACAAACCTCTGCAACACAGAAAAAGACAGATGGGTGTCTCTGGAAGTGCCTCCCATCCTTGAGCCCCTGCCATGGTAACCATGGAGAGCGAGTGTGATCATCTCTCTATCATGTAACTAAGGTAGCACCCCTTCTCTAGCAAAAAAAAACGTAAAATGAGTGCAATCACTCAATGTTGCGCAACCCACTTAATGTGAAGTCTAACCTGCTGAAGATTTTTCCCTCTTTTGGAGTCGTTGCTGCGGCGGTGACTCCACTCTTTGAGTGACTCTCTGGCCTCTCGAGTCAGCCCACTGGCAGGAGGAGTCGTCAGCTCGCTCTGGATGAGGCATAAGCTGGCATAAACGCTGGTCAGATAGTACCCACCTTCAAGACAAAAGGCATTAGGTGAATGAGTGTGTGTGTGTTGGGGGTGGGCTCTCATGAAGTTTCTTCACAGATGAACACATACCTTCTCCAGTGAGCCATGGAGTGTCAAGCAGTTCCATCATGTACTCTACTTCTATCAGAAGCTCTGGTAGGTTACACTGTACAATCACATAGGAGAGAGCTGGCAGGAAGTCATCTGCACCAAACTCCTTCCCTAAAGAAGCATCATACACAACACATTTACATAAACATTCAGGGCTATGAAATCATTATAATATAGTTGTAAGAGTTTTAAGAACTCCATCAGACCACATGTTTTTGGGAACACTTACGTTTGTCTTTGTTCATGGCCTTGTAGATGAGTTTGCACACTTGTAGCAGAAGGAGCACTTTGTCAATGGGAGAGTAGGCGCGCTGTAGCATGATTAGCTTCTGCCGTACCTGCTCTATGCCCTGGGCATCTGGCACGTTGACCTGCACCCCGAAAAGCTCCAGAGGCGAGTTCTTCTTCGCCCTTTTGAGGCTCTCAGCCAGGCGCTGGGAGGAGCCATCTCTGTCGTGAAGTGCACGGAGGGCTCCGTCAATCTGTCCCTTCAGTGGTTTCAACACAGAGCGGAACATGGCCTTCTCCAGAGCCTGATCTGTGGGTGAAGGGTAGGCCACAAGAAAAAAATGACGCAACCTCATCACAATCTAACTTCTGTGCAGAGTCAACAAACAGCTGACAGTTACAGCACCACTGCTACTTCAACTATCCTGTCATCTCACACAATTTCACTTCCGCAAAATGTGTTTTTGTGCAGGAGAAAGTGGAAACCTACTTATGTTACCAACTACTACATCTACTGCTACCTACTGAATGAACAGGCACTGGCACACACATTAACTCAAGGGAAACAATCCCCTCACCACATTAGTCTCCATTTTCTGCCGACAGTACCTTTTTCATCCTCTGGCAGCAAGGTCTCAATGGGGGGCTCCAGTTCCCCGCAGTCCTGGAGGAATACCTTGGCCTGAGAGAGGAAATGGCGGATGCCCTGCAGCATCTCCACGGCCGAGGTCACCTTAGGCAACTTGAGGCTCTCACGCTGCTGACGCAGGAAGTCCTGCACGAGGCCGCCGAAGGCCAGGCGCCGGTCGCGCGACAGCTCCTCCACCATGCGGCCCACGCGCTTCTCCGGCATGAAGAAGGAGACGAAGGCGGCGCTCATCTTGCGCAGGGCGGAGACGGGCTGGGGATGGGGCTGCGCAGTAGGGCTGGGGAGGGGGGCGGCCGGTGCGCTGGTGCCCCTGTGGAGAGGCGGCCGCTCGGCCTCCTCGGCCTCGTCCAGGCTGCTGAGGGAGCTGCTGCTCTCCAGCTCGCTAAGGGACGGAGCACACCTCTGCTCCAGCACCAGCCCTGCATCTTCACTCAACTCTTCATCCTCTTCCTCCTCATCCTCCTCTTCCTCCTCCCTTCTCTGATCACAGCTCTGTGCACATATAGAACTCAGGTTAGAACATTTAAAAAGAACAACTACATATAATACCTTATGCATGTCAAATACCACATTCAAAAGACATTAGTTTGTGACTGGTGGTATTTCTCTGATTGCAGTTGGCATTTCAGCAGAAACCTTTGAACACTCGCTATCGCCATCTAACTGAGAACATAAATCATGTCCCATGCTTCATAAGAGCCCTGAAACTGTTAAAAAAATCCTGCATGGCTTGTCCATTGTAAATGTTTCAATAAGTGGGACACGACAGGTGCTAATTACTGCTCTGTTAATCATGCATTCAGATGGGCAACAGAACTCATCAGGTGGGAGGACAACATAACCATTCAGATGGTTACAGATAATATTCACATTTAAGCTCACACTCATATTCATATTCAAAAGTCCGATGCTTGAGCATTGCTTAGAACTAGAAACATAAAAAGAATGTATATCTTTTTTGAAAACAGCTTCTAGTGTCATGTGATTAAACAGTATGTCAGCTGTCATACCCGTAGCAGAGCTTTTGGCATTTGATAGTCGTCCTCCTCTGCTGTTGGCGAGAGAGTGGGTGACACCAGAGCTCTCGTTTTCTTGGGTAGCAGCAAGCTGGGTGCCCGGTAGTCTGAGACCTCCTCTGGCGCTGCCGCGGTCTCCTTTGGTCTGTCTTTGGCCTCGTCCACCACGGCGGCCTTCTGCCGCGCGCCTTTGCCTTTCTTGGCTTTGGCCAGCAGCGGTGGCGGCGGCGGCGGGGCGACGGGAGGCGAGAGCAGACTGGAGTTCTCGGTGGACACGCGCACTTTGATGCTGCGCTTGAAGCGGTTGCGCCGGTGCAGGGCCGGCTCGTCCTGCAGGAAGAGGGGGTTGATGAAGCACAGGGCTCCCTGGCCCGTGCCGATGTCCAGCTCTCGGGGGCTCCGCGTGCGGATGGGACAGAACTGCTCGAACAGGGTGGGGTTCTCTATGGGCGTGATGCAGTCCTCGGGCTTGAGAGCTGGGGGCGGTGGGGCTAGGACCTCAGCAGTGGGCAGAGGACCATTACGAGGCCCCCTGAAGTTCAGCTGTGAGCTCCAGAACTCTATAAGTAATGTGGATTAATGAGCTACAAAAATGTCCGGCTTGCACTGCTCACATTCAACATTGCCACATGTGGTTTCGCACTTAACAGGAAATCTTGTGCTTATACACTTCACATGGATCTAAATCCGAATCAGACTTAATTGGGAGTAGTTATTTGTTGAGCAATTAACAAAACATCTTTTTGCGCATGGCCTACAACCATGTAACAGCTCTGAACAAGTTTACCTTTATTTAACAACTGGTCAACACACACCTTCTGATGGTATTAGGTCAAATATGAATATTATATTATCACTAAAGTATGTTAGGCATGTTTTTACATTTGAATATCATTATCAGCAGTTGGTGAAGTAGCTGTTGCCTTCATACGTACCTACACCCATGTGGGAGATTGACTCAAGTTGCTTGTGTGATGAGGCTCTCGCTATGGCCTCTGGCAGTTCAAGAGTAAATGGCAGGACATCCCTAAAACAAACATTTCTCACAGTTACAAACCTGAAAAGAATTTGGGATCTACCAGGGGAAATCCTCATATTAGTCAGAAAAAAGGGGGTTCGACTAAAATGAGTGGAATGAGGGTTTATAATGCAATGTAGGTCCAATGTTATTACATAGAAGTTACTATCTCAAACCCTGCACACTAACCATCTTTTCACGGGCCCTATGTATGAAAAACACCTGGTCACAGACAATAAATGCAATAGTACCTATGGCTACATAAACAAAGAGCACTATCGTACCGACTGACGCAGTAGAAGGCAATGAGACGGCAGAGATCAGGGAAGCGTATGGCTGAGCTGTCCAGGGAGAAAGCTGTGGAAGGGCAAACAGGAGGCATGAACTCTGGCATGTAACATCAGCATCTCAAAATGAGTATGAATAACAAAGCAATAAACATCTTTCTTTTATGTGTCCACTCTTTGATGGAATTGAATGGAACTCACTGGAGTCCACTTCACGAATCACAAACTGTTTCACAAAGGAGGGCACACTGTCATCGGCCAGCCGGACACAGAGCACCTTCTTCTGGGATGTGCTGGACTTGCGAACCAGGAATGTCTGTAAGTGTCATTTACACAAAGCTACATTTATGTCATTACAACAATGGTACAACTATTTTATTCCCTGAATACAAAGGAAAAGCATCACTATTGACACCATTGAAGACTGCACCACTGTTTGACATTAACATTATCTCTGTTTAAAGATCATTCATTTCTAACCATGCTAATGCTACTTCCTATTCAAACATATGTTTTGATAGAACAAGACCTCTAAGTGTGCTAAAACGTTTGAACAGTAGTGGAGAGAATATTGAGTAAAGCACATAAGCGTGGCTCACCCCGGGAGGCTCCCGTTGCAGGACGTGAAGGGCAGTGGCAGAGTTGATGGACAGCTGTAGCCACACAGGGTGTGTGAGCAGCAGACGGTCCAGCACACTGATGCTCTTCAGGGACCCCCTCTGAGGACACACCTGCCTCTCCCCCACCGGCTGGGCCTCAGGGTAGTCATACACGGGGTCAGTCTGCATCTGGGGTGAACACATACTCACTCACTTCAGTCGCCAACGCTAACTAACATTTGGCCTTTTGCCGACAGGATAGTTGAGAGTGACAGGAAGCGAGAGAGAGAGAGAGAGAGAGAGAGAGAGAGAGAGAGAGAGAGAGAGAGAGAGAGAGAGATGGGATGGGATCAGGAAAGGGCTTTTGCCTTAATGTAGACAGGAGAGTTGAGATAGTTGAGAGTGACAGACAGCAAATGTGTGACAGAGAGAGAGAAGGGGTGGGGTGGGATTAGGAAATGACCAATGGGTCAGAATCGAATCTGGTCCCCTGCGGGCACTTACACAACAACTGCCCCAGTTACGCCTCATTGATGACAAACATTTACCATAGGCCAATTTCAAAACTCTAACAAAAATGAAGCTCTTAAGTTTGGTTGATATGACCAAATTCTTTCAAAGAATTTCTTCAGTTCTTGTATTTTCTCTGAGTCATAAATGTCTCCTCCATTCAGTTATTTATTTTTAAGACTCACTCATCCAGCAGAATGTATCTCTTGCTTCCGATTGCTTTTCCTGGCGTTGGGAAACTTCCCCTCTACTTCTTTTTCTCCCCCATCTTCGACCATGTGAGTGTTATTTGTCATTTTCTGAGTAATACTTTACAGTGACTGTTAAGTCTTATTTTCCACCATCCATTCATTCAGTAGTTCTGGGGTTACCACACCAAATACACATCCTATGTTTCCCAACAGCATGACAACATGGGCTTAGTGAGTCAAAAATAGAATGTCATAGTTGACACAAACTCAAAGTAAACTTGACTTGAAAACCATTTTCTTTCTTTCTTTTAGCATATCCTGCAGAAAATTCATTCTTCTAACTGAACAGTTCAAATGAGCATTGGATTAAATGGTAGGCCTGAACACCCACATCTTTCCTCTCTGGGCATTGGGGGTGTTGGCATGGAATCCGAATCAAACCCACAGCAGTCAAAAGTCATGCTTCCATGTGCATACAAACCCTGTTTTAATATGTTATGGGTGCTCTGTTTTGTAAACTGACTTTTTGACGTTTGACTTTCAGATAATATTAGAACCAAATATAGATGCAAATAAATTAAATAATGTCAACATTTCCCTCTGTCTCTGTCAAGAATGAGATATGAAAGAAATGCATGATTGTGAAGTATAAAATTTGCATATTGACCATTACCTCTTATTATCTTTAAGTTGGGTGGCAGAAGATCATGTGTGGGCTGCCATGGATTGTTCTGCAGCAGCAGATGGCTGCTATGGCAACTAAAGCCCACACATTCTGCTGGGCTTTCCAGCCTACTGGCAACCCAGCCTCCAGGGTCCCAGTGTTTCAGGAAGGCCTTTACAACAGTAGCCTACCTCGAAACTTCCCTTATGGTGTTTAATTATACTTTACAACATGTTACTGGTAGTTTGCGTCTCGAAAAACCCTGCAGCACACCAAAAGAAAAAGCCAACTATAATGACTATATTCAGCTTTGGCTAAAAATGTAATTATGGTGTTCAAACAGACAGTCCAATCTGTCTTGTATTAGGCTACATAGAAATGGCAGGCTGTTCCTTTCACACTTACATGAATGCCTGGATAAAAAATGGTGCTTTGGGGATACTAGGATAATGAAGTTCAGTTCAGATTTTCAAGACTTGATATTTCATAAACTGTTGCTTATATCCTTGAAGAGCAATGATATGGATACAGTATCAGACAGGGGAGACTTTGAACAGAATTTAGATTTTAAAAAGCGAGGATTATGCAATATGCACCAGGCTGACCAAGGAGTAGTGGCGACTGATGAGCTAGGTCCAGCACTGATGTGGACTATGCTGCATTACATCTTCTAATACCAGCTAGGACTGTAACAGGAACCGAAAAGAACCATTCTTTTTTTTTACCATAGCAGCTTTTTTAATGATAAAGCTTTTAACTATCTGCATATGTCTTCAAATTGACTGCCATGAATCCCACTGCTCATAAAAAGTCAACTACAAACAAAATAACAGACATCAAAGGCAGTGCAACAGCTAATGTTGTCCGTGAGTTTGCAAGTAGCTGTTCACATTTGTCATTTCATTGGTATTTAAAGGAATAAGTGATGACAACCTGAAATTCACATAATTACATTTAATTTACCTGTCACTTTTCTCCAAAGTGAGGAATGACATTCAATCTTGCAAAAAGAGACCTTAATATAACATTACAAACAGCACAAGATGATGAGTATGCAGAACAGAGGATGAGAGTGGAGAGGTTTCAGAGCCCAGCATAAGAGTTGTCGAAGGAGATAGTAGTTGAAGGAAGTGCATGGTAAGTGCAGGTTAGTTACGCTGGTTTTGTGTTAGAAAAGGAGGTATGTGTCGGAAGAGTTGGGTCTTCAAGAGGACCCCCTGCTCTGGTAGCCATTGGTAGTCTGTTCCACAGTTTTAATAAAACTTGAATTTCAAGGGAAGGGTAATTAAAAAAAAAAGTACTGGAACAACAATTGTTTCAAGCTATGTTGTACCAGTCATTATAAGCTTAGACTCTAGACTTAATTAGGAAAATCACAGTATGCAGCCTGTAGTTACTGGTAAAACAGAGGAGTGGCTTGCACAGTACAAAGACTATTGGACAGCCCAGAACACAGAAGTAGGCAGGGGTTGGGCAGATGTGAAACCACTTGGGTTTCCACATGAACTTGGCAAGTCCAGGCTTGGTGAACGGAAAGGTTTAAGTATGCTCTTTGAGCCCAGAGCTATTTTCTGCATTGCTGATTACACAGCAAGCTTAAAGACAAAAGTAGTTGTGTGGTTTCAACAGCATGGTTGAATCATAAAATAAATCAACTGTTTAGAGATAGAGATAGAGTAGGTAGGAAAATATTTTCATATATGTTGTAGCCTATATCCTAAGAAATCCTATCCTTTTAATGAAACAATTAGCCTATTGTAACACATCCTCTAACCTACATGCATTAATTGCATAGTTTATACATCCCGAATCACAAGAAATAATCAATTTGGGATAAGTCTGTGAATAAGTCGATATCAAAGAGTCATTTACGCTGTGGCTACAACATGTTAACAACACATAATCAGGGGCTCTAGTGAAAAAATGGCACGTCTCGATGGTTCTTAAATTAAATGTTTTAAAACTAATGGATAATATAGTAGCATATATCTTACACCAATTTAGTTAAATAGTGTCACACTCATGATGTCAGCTTGTTGAATTAAACTTTGAATACAGCCTAGGCTGTATCTATTCTGGCAACGTCAGATATTGTATTAGGCGTAGGCTATCCAGTTTATTTAACTGGCCTGTCCATTTATCACAAGGGAAACACTGTGTTGAGGTGATTTTTCTTTCGTCATAAATTGCTCGCTTGAAAAATTCATGTCCTGCAGGTATAGGTGAGGAGCCTATATTTAGTCTTTACCCTGGTGTCAGCCCGGCTGACATGAGGCTAGGCTACTTAACCTAACCTTCTGTTCCGTCTCCAACTTCCTTGATGGGAATCCATGCAAGGTTTTCCCAAAACAACTTGGGAGACATGTTTCACATTCAAGAATAACAATCCAAAGCTGGCACAAAACAAGCTGCAGTGTATCCAAAACATAACTAAACCAAAGGTGTGTTTTCTTACCTTTCTGATAATCAGTCTTTATAGGTCGTTAAAAGTGCCGAAAGTTCTCCAGATGCCGTCGGATCCATAGGACTACAGGCTAAATTATGACCAATACTAGTACTAGTGAGTACATTTTTGTTCTTATTTTAATGAACATGCCTTCCGCGAAACTTCACGCGATTTTGATTGTATCATGGCTCAGTCTCGTCTTCCCGTGGGTATTGTGGTTAAACACGCTCATCGCTTTCGGTGGAGCGTTGGAATTACGGACGCGCATGCGTGTATTTCTGTTGACATTGACAATTTGACACGTCTGTGAAAAAATCTAGCCTACTACTGGCCTACTCATGTAATACATAAAAGCTTTTAAGATAATCTAATGAATGGCATATTCCTTTACAGAACAACATAAATCAATCATCTAGTCAGTTTAAGACTTTTTTGGATCAAGGTTTAGGCTTATTCATTGCAACAATTCCAGGACAGATGCCTGCATTTCTATGTCCCATAAGACATGGAATAGTTTATTTCAAGGACCATGGAAGGTAGGCTACAGGAACATGAAGGGATTAGCCGATTGACTTGAGTTTGTAGCCTAATAACAATAAACTTACACAGTAGAGAGACAGGCCTATTCAAATAATTCCCTGTTTACATCTCTCAGTTGACAGAGAGTGTACATTTCCCATAATTTAAAGTTAGTGTAATTTACCAGGCCTTTTACATAATTTAAAAAGTAGGCCTAATAACTTCCAAAAGCATTTGGGAGTGTTGGTTAAAAATAATACACTATCTGACCAACATAGAAATTCCTGCATGCAGCATGAAGTTGGACAGAGATAGGCTGATAGCCTGTAGCACTGGAGAAGTTGGGCAAGGCATATGAGATTACACATTTTTCTCAAAGAGATTTATGATGTGTCTGATTTCTAAACTCTTCACCATCTTCAATAGCATTACTTACTTGCATTTCCTGAAGAGAATGGGTCTACAAGCAATTGCAAGGCAAATAAGTTGCAAAAACAACATTTAAAGTTAAAAAAGTTGCTCAGAACATGCTCAGAGAATCAGACATTAATTTATTTACCAAAACTATTTTCCTTTGTATGACATGAAAAAGGGATTGCTGACTGTCACTGAGATATATAATTAAGCAATGTAACATCTGTGATTAGGAATAATCCAGTGGTTGTGATTGGGATGTATCTGTTCAATTTAAAACAATAAAAATGTATAAATTATTAGATTAGATTATTAGAAAGATTATTAACCTATAATATACCATACGTATAAATTGATTGACTGATTGATTGAGTGGTTGATAGAAGAGAAACAAAAACAGCCACCATAAAGGCATGCAAATACAGTATGGCCAACGCATAATTACTAAGTAAAACACAATGAGGTAGTATTGCAATTCATTAAAGAGAGTAAGACAGAGAGTGAGAGTGTGAGAGTTTGTAAAGACAAATGGGAGGAGATATAAATAGATAGGCTTCATATGAGTGAGTAAAAGACAGATAAAGACAAAGAAATGAAAGACATTGATAAATTAGAAGATAGAAAGAAATAGACAGACAGAGAGAAGATCTGATGAGATAGAGAGAAATGTGGAAACGGTCATAGGCCAATGGATGGCTTTAAGTCACCTTTCTACCTTCTTACATACCCGTAACATTCCACCCTACATTTGGTCATTTTTGCTAAATGTTTTATGAAGTGTAGAAACATTTAGAAAAGAGAGAAATTAAGCTGAATTATTCTATTAGAAAAATGAGAATAATAACAAGCCTGGGAAGAACAGCGCATGTCTTCCAAGCCCTGTAATAAGGAAAGCCTCAGAGAAGGCTCACAGAATAGCATTTTTCTACATAAGCACGGTAACAAATAATAGACTTGCTTAAATAAAGCATGCCGTGTTACCATTATGAGTGCAACTCATGCAAGTGATCTACATCTTAACCATATCTTTTGATTAAAGGTGCTCATCTTGTGCAGTCTTCGCCAAAATTCGGGATTCCTATAGTCATTGTCTGCTTGCCAAAGAGAGATTGTCCACTCCATGGGACTGTCAAAGAAAATGGAGGTTCTGTAATATAAAGGTGGTAAAACAAATGCATTTGCTAAGAACCATACACATAAAACATTAATATGTCAAAATAATGTATCAAATCAGCGATCATCCATTACTTGCATTACCCATGGCAAAGACATACCCAGTTGAGTAGATTAAAGTATGTTTTTAGAGCTTTTTATTCTGTAGATTCTCGTAAGACTTTTTCATGTTCTTTTTCATGACTGCAGACTCGGTTCCTTGGAAGGCTATGAAGTGAGTCAACGTTTGCATTCTGAAGAGACAATAAAATACAGAATCCTGACAAAACTGCAGTTGTCTTATTAGGAGAGGACTTTAAACCATTAGTAGACAACAACAACTAGATCAAAAGTATAAGTGCAAAGCCAATGACAAACATTAAGCCAATGGGATCGAAGAAGATTTGCCCATTTGGATCTATTGTCCCATTGGTATAAATCTTGGGAATCCGGATACTGACAGCCCCTCCTATCTCCTGCAGGAAGAATGTAGCCACAAGCCAGAGGGCATTGCAGACGAAGTAGACAAATGTGGCCTGTAGATGGTGATAGAGAGGAGCGCAACAAGACACAACTTTGAGAGATGGACATTATATTTCCACTGCAGACTGCAAGGTGTTGATAGAATTTATTTTGACGAATAGATGGATAGATAGATAGATAGATAGATAGATAGATAGATAGATAGATAAAATGAGATAAGGTAAACCTTGTTTCTAAGGTCTTTAAGGTCAGCTTCAATTTTCTTCTTCCTTGCCATATCCTCGTCCAGAGGCTTTAGATAGTGTTCCTGGAGGCCTTCCCAAAACTGCACTTCATCCTGGGATGAGTTAGTCAATTTCAATTCTTCATTTGGGAAATATGATTATACCAAGGGTCAAGTCTATCCTTGAGGTTAGTGAAACTTACTTTATCGAGATAATGTCTCTCCAGCTTCAGCTTCCTGGATTTCTTCACCAGCCGTGCAATCCAGTCTGACAAATGTCACATAAACAAGCATGATCAAGATAAGGAATGAATGTTGTATGGTGCACATAATACCTTAAAAAAAGACAAAATACTTACGACTCCCTGGATCTTCTCTGTGGCTAAACAAACAAACAAACAAACAAACAAACAGGAAATATGTTTAATTCATGATTAAATATACTGATCTAGTACAGTAGTTATGAAATAACTGTTAGATCACAACAAACATTCTGTTTAAAATACCTTTTCTTCTCTTCTGGCTCTTGGTGACTGGCTGAAACAGGTTCTGTCTGCTGAGCACCGACAGGTAATACCTCCGTCTCTTCCTGGTCCTCGCCAACCTGGAGCCCCAGGTTCCAGCGGCAGCACTTGCACCTTCTCTCAAACTTGACACTCCTCTCAACGTGTTCCTGAGTGGAGGCAGCAGCAGCACTGGCGGCTGGCTTTGGTCCAGCGCTCTCCCTGGTCCCCCAGGACACGTTGTTCATGTTGACCATGGAGTAGATGGCCAGCAGGAGGTAGCCGCTGGGGATGCAGAGCATGTAGAGCAGTGTTCCTGAAAGTGTGGTCCTGGGGACCACTGGTGGTCTGCAAGCTATCCCAAGTGGTCCGCGAGCAGACGTGGTAAAATATAATATAGATGAGTTGTTTGCAATATGTAAATCCAAACACTTCCTATGTAAGCTACACCAATTTAAATCGTATGAATTCTCTGACACAATAAGCAAGGTGCAAAGACAATAGGCAAGGTGGTTCAGTGAGTAGGCCTATATTGTGTAATATACGGTTGAAGAAGATCAACTGTGTTTTTTTAGCTAGGTGGTCCATGAGGGTTTTTTTTATTGGTTAAGTGGTCCTTGGTCTGAAAAAGTTTGAGAAACACTGATGTAGAGGAAGCCGTGGACGATGAGGTGGAACTGGGTGGGGTGGAACAGCGCGGTGATGAGGTACATGACACGATGCTGATGAAGAAGAGGCCGCTGGGAGTCATGAAAGTGCCCTCCAGAACCATGTCCCCTGCACACAGGAGAAAATAATATTGAATGTATATGTTTGTCATGTGTGTGTGTGTGTGTGTGTGTGTGTGTGTGTGTGTGTGTTTGTGTTTGTGTGTGCAAGCACTTATGTGAGTATGCAGAACACTTCATTTGTAAATAGACAGGTAGTTACACAGACATGATTGTGTATTCTGACATTAGTGTGTGTGTGTGTGTGTGCATGCGTGTGTGTGTGTGTGTGTGTGTGTCCGTGTGTGTGAGTGTGTGTGTGTGTGTGAGTAAGTGTTAGTCTAAGAGTCTCACCAGAGAATGTTACGACCCTTACCAATGATTGAAAGAATGCTCGCAGTCATAAGGAAGGCATAGAATATGCTCATTAAGGCAGCAATGGTGATTTGGCTGTTGGTGCTGAGCTTGTAGCACAGAACCAAGTAGATGACTGGAGGCACAATAGCTAGTGCAAGTGCTAGATTAGGTGAAACCCCAAAGACAAAGGAGAAGCTTCCTGGAAGAAAAGAATTGGCAAGATGTTTTAGAATACATTTTTTATCGTCATTGTGTGCACATCACAGGTGCAGGAAAAAAAACACTCTGAAAACAGTCTGCACACTTTGCTCGATCCTTTTTGAGAGTTTTCATTTCATGAATCTCATGATGACCTCGGGTCAGAGCACACATTGGCACATAGCATACAGTACCATATTGTTTCAATGATTTAAGCTCTTAGACATTAGTGACCACATACACCTACATATCATATATATTAGACATGAACCACCAGCCCATGCAGTTTTCTAAGGCAGAGTATTTTCCCAGGTGGGCTCTCCAGCTCACCTGCGATCATCAGGCACACAGTGGCTGGGCCGAGGATGGAGGCGGCCATGTTGAGGATCTGGTAGAGGATGAAAAGGGTGGAGATGGATTGGTTCTTCATCACCGTCAGCCTGCCGCTGCCCAGCAGGTCCAGACTGTTGGCCAGGTTGGAGGGTCCCCAGCGGCGCCGCTGGTTGTAAAACTCCTGGAACTCCTGTGGAGCCTTGGTGTAGGCCTCCGCCGCCGCACTGTACTCCACCCGCCAGCCCTGCTGCAGCCAGCGGTCCTCACCTGGTGGCACAGACCGGAAACGCACAGAAAAAATGAGAGCGAGAAATCTTGTTAAAAATTAAGCTTTAGTTTATGTCAAGTCACTTTTATGAGTTACTCTTCTTTTGTTTAGAAAGAACAAAGTGCAACTACACACACACACACACACACACACACACACACACACACACACACACACACACACACACACACACACACACGCACACACACATACACAAACAAACACACACCTATTTTACCTTGATCATACTGTATGTAGTGACCTGCCTCTGTGGTTGTGCTGGTGTATTTTTTCATGATGTTGTCGTCCATGAGTGCAGCCGCTCGGAAGAGGCTAAAGCAGCCAGGGCTACAGAGCACGCAGCCAAACACATGCTCCGACGTCTTCTGCAGCCAGTGGCCCACAGCATACTCAAACTTCTGGTACCACACCATCGGACCTGCGGTGGGAACACCCCAACTCAGTCTACTGGACACTTGAAGCAACACAGTGTCTCTGACATTGCCAATGTGCAGCTAGATCGCCTGATATTCCACTATGTAACAATGTCATGGGTAGGAGCATGACCCTAATGCTAAATGGATACTCACTATGTTTAAAATGGATGAATGGAGGATGTGGTCATCCAGACTTGGTGGACAAATCACAAGTGATAGTTTTGCACAGGAAGTTCATTTTTGGAGAGGGAGGTTTTTTGCTGTGAATGCTAATTGTCGTACATGTTTGCAATGCTAACAAATGACAATGTGATTGTCCAAATGATATACAGCTCCAGGTCTCTTGGCTGTCTGAGTGTCTGTGTGTCAACATGAGATCTTACCGGTGCCAGTGGGGTGAATCCTACCGCAAGCAGCCCCTACCTCGGGGTACATCTTGAGACGGTCCACCAAGAGCATCACAGAGGAGGGCTGGAAATCAGTGTCCCCATCCAAAGCCAGGAAATAGGTGTAGTAGCAACATTTAAAAAATCTAGTTTTTAAATGTACAAATATTACTGTCCGCCACTGTTGTGTGCAGGGCAAGGTGATATACCCCCCATCTCCCATCATCAAACTTTCAGCTTTATTGCTGTTGCACATACAAACATAAAACTGAATAAAAATAGACAAATTGCAGGTGTGATTGATATGGAGCTGTGCTTGTGAAGTGATTGCATGGTTTGTCCCCTACCTTCAGGTTTTCCTCCTCGGTGACCCTTTCCATACCACTCTCATAATCCTGATAAAAGATTCTGTGGAGTTTCTATCCCAGAAGATAGTACAGGTACATTATCTTTGGGAGACGTGAGAGGTGTAGCTGCTTACTCTGTTAAGCATAACAATGCTTAACATTCTGACTGACTGACTGAAATACTACACCTCCGCCCCCCCCCCCCCGCCACACACAAACACACACACACACACACTTATAACTTAGTTGCAAACACATGTAATGGTCACACACTTTTGGTTTAAGAAATTACCTGAGACCATCTCTTCTTGTGCCTAATTCTTTGTCTGTCCTTAAAGTGAACTGTCAGTGTGTTGCCCTGTGGTAATGTGTACTGCAGTTGTCCACCATAGGGTGTAGGGATGAGTTTTTGATTTGCAATTGGCTTTTTCTCTCGAAACAATTTTTACTGGAAATCCTGTATGTGAAATATACTGAATGAGTAATACGATTCAAATAGCCTTTTAGTATCTTTAGTTTGACAACAGTGACCACAGCCACAGGTGGAGTCTTACCTGTACACTTCCTGTGACTCAAAGCTCACGTCTTTGAAGACATTTGTCTTCGGCCTGTATTTGTCCAACCTTCAAAGAGCACATTGTGTGTTATATTTATTTACAAACAAAGTTTAGTTAGTCAGCAGGTTTCAGCCAAACCGTCATTGCTAAGGTTGAGATACCTGAACATTGAGGTGACCATTTCCATCATCTCATCAGAAGTCTCATGCCACATAGTAGCACACGGGTAGATGGTCATTTCCTTTCCCCTGTCGGGAAAACAACATTTTCTTAATTAACATATAGGGCTAAATCAATTCACTTTTATTGAGATTTAATGAAAGTACTAATAAAAGCGGACGTGTACACATATTTGATATTTTCCTCTTTGATCTTGGGAATGTCAAATTTTGTGTTGAGAAGCAAAGACTGGTCGATGAAGGGTGCCTCATAGAAGCTTCGCACAAACAGGCCATGCGTCCTCTGGATGCGATTAATCCTCAGGAAGCTGATGTAGGTGGTGTACAGCACCAGCCCTAGCCACCAGCTGACCACAGAGCCGGCCAGGAGCCCATGGCCCAGAACATCCCCTTCATAGAACGTTGGCCGCGCACAAAGGCTATGGGTGATATCATAATGAAGTGCTTTGAGTGGTACTCATACATGTGCAATCCAGTCTCCCTCACTCCTTGGACAATCACTAGTTTGCATACAGGCCTAACAGATCTACAGATGACGCCTTATCTATTACTCTCCATGCTGCCCTGAGCTAACCTGACTCTCGCCAGATGAATTTCGTTCCGCCTAGCTCCACTCACATCCATCTGGGATCGCTTCCGTTGAGAGTGATTTCGGCACCAGATTTTATGGTAGAACCAATCAGGATGCAGAGTTTCATAGATGTGACGTAGCGTAGAAGCGACTGTGAGACTGTTCTCAGTGTCACGAGTTGGCTTCGATGTGAGTGGTTGAAGTAGCACGTCAATAGATGACGGACAAGTGGCTTATCCAATCATATGCAAGGATTTTTGATAAGGCCCAGCCTTCTGAAACACCACTCCAATGGATCGATCCCAGATGGATGAGTGGAGCTAGGCAGAACGAAATTCATCTGGCAAGAGTCAGGTTAGCCCTGAGCCATCTCGAACAGAGAAACAGCTATGTCAGGATGCTTTTTGTGGATTATAGCTCCACCTTTAACACAATCATCCCCGACATCCTGATAAACAAACTGTTGACCCTCGGACTCCCCTTGCAGCTGGATAAAAGACTTTTTGTCAAATCGTCCACAGACTGTCAGAATTGGCCCCCACCTCTCCTCCACCATTACACTTAGCACCGGCTCACTTCACGGCTGTATGCTGAGCCCTCTCCTCTATTAAGTATAAGTATAAGTAAGTATAAGTATATATACTTTTTTGATCCCGTGAGGGAAATTTGGTCTCTGCATTTAACCCAATCGGTGAATTAGTGAAACACAAATGGCACACAGTGAGGTGAAGCACACACTAATCCCGGCGCAGTGAGCTGCCTGCTTCAACGGCGGCGCTCAGGGAGCAGTGAGGGGTTAGGTGCCTTGCTCAAGGGCACTTCAGCCACGGCCCACTGGTCGGGGCTCGAACCAGCAACCCTCCGGTTACAAGTCCAGAGTGCTAACCAGTGGGCCACGGCTGCCCCAAAAGGTGTATTCACTAATACACCTCTGACTGTCTACCAACATTCCCCATTAACTCTATCATTAAGTTTGCAGACGACACTACTGTGGTAGGACTTATAGGGGACGAGTTCGCCTACAGACAGAAAGTGCAGAATCTGTCTGAGTGGTGCTCTGCCAATAACCTAAATACCAAAACCAAATAAGCATAATAGCTTCTTTCCAAATGTAATAGTTTCCCTAACAAATGTAGCTAGACAAACCCAGTCACTTACTGTCACCTCCTGCACTTCAAATACTTGTACTTATCTGATCACTGCTCTTTTACTGTTTTTTATTCTATTTGTATGTCTTTTACTGTTTTTACAATGTTTTGTAAAACCTTGAAGGGAAGCAAATTTATTTTGAGAAAAAGGAAAATCTCATAAAGAAATAAATATTTTTTACAAAAACACGTTGCTCACAAATATTGGCACCCCTGCTTGTAATACTTTCTTAAGCCTCCCTTTTGCCAATAAAACAGCTTGTAAATTTGGAGAATACAAAGCAAGGGATTTTAGACCATTCGTCTTTACAAAATCTCCCAAGATCGTCCAGATTCCTAGGTCCACACTTGTGCATTCTCCTCTCACCCCACTGTTTTTCTATGGAGTTTAAATCAGGGGACTGGGATGGCAATGTCCGAAGATTTGATTTTGTGTTCAGCAAACCATATTTGTTTTGATATGGATGTTTGTTTTGGTTTATTGACCTGATGAATGATCCAATCATGACCAACTTTTAGTGTCTTGGTAGAGATTGACAGATTTCCTTTGAAAATGTTCTAGTTTTTCCTGGTGTTCATGATACCATGCACTTTAATTAGGTTCCCAAGGCCTTTGGGAATAAAAACAGCCCCACAACAGCACAGCCCCTCCACCATAATTCTCTTCCCTTCAAGGTTTGATTTTTCCTATTTGTCATTGTGAGATTACAATAAATCACCAACAGATTATTTTTTATACTGGTTTTTAGTCAATTTTAGCAGAGGTGCCAATAATTCTGGAGGGTCCGTCTCAAGTCATGTTAAGTCACCCTCGAGTGGCTCTTGATCGCAGAAAGGAAAGACTTTAATCAAATCAAAAAGAAAATTGTTAAATCTTTTAAATTAAATTATTCTCTTAACTTTTATTTATGTGTTTTTTTTTGCTTTTATGGCACATTGACTTGCCTCTGTGCATTAAAATTGCACTATTTAAATAAACTTGCCTTGCCTTGCACTGTGCACAGCACATGAAAACATAAATGCTGAATCAATACATGATGGTAAAAAAAATAATAATGATAATCTCAGATACCTGAAGTCTCTGTCCTCCTTCTCCATGTCTCTGCTTGAGCTGTTGAGCAGTCTGTCTAAGCTACGGTGGGGTCTCTGTGTGCTCTTATGTAAGTGGGCTGTTCCAGCTATTCTCAAAGAAAATCTCTGCTGGATAATCTCACATCCTTGGTTGTACAAATTGTACAAAGTTTATGACAGAAAAGCGTTTGACACATAGATCCTTAAAATGTTAACCTTTTGTGTGTGCGATGATGATCAGAAAATCCAGAGAATGCATTAATTTATTTTCATGCTCTAGGTTTTTTGCCAATACTTGTTTTGGACTTATTGTAGCATGTATTTCGTTTTGAGTTTTATTTGCATCATGCTGAAATCTTGGGGTGGCGAGATGACAACCTTTTCACAATAAATGTTATTATATTTTTTTACAGCAGCTGTATAATGTAGTAGGCTACAGCTTTAGTGTCGACATCACACACATTAATCTCTTACAGTATACTGCTGAACTCCACAGATATTACTGTTATGATAAAATTAACATTATATGGATTTATATGGACTATGGTATACAATAAGATTTGGATGAATTAGTTATGAACATTTTTATTCGAAACAAGGAAACAAATCAAGTGAGCAGAGAAAAAGACTCAGTGTCAATGAATATGGAAAATGAGATGCTCTTTTCCATAATCAGTTTTCTGTACATGAACACCTATAATGAGTCATAGGTGAAAGTCACCATTTTCTGTGTATATCCAAGATAAATACTATATATCATATGTAAATGTAATTTAGGACTATAGCTGCAATATGCAGAGTTGCATACTGTATTAAGGGTTTGTTGCTCTATATATGAATGCACCTGAATTTAGTGGTGGATAGACTATGAGATAACAGGCCAATATCATTTTGAACACAGCCAAATGGCATTTGGTGTTATCGGGAACATTACCTGGATTAACCCTTGTATTTATTTACAATTTATGTAAAAATAATTAACAGATGTTTACAAGATTTTTGATCATTATTGGTGCTTATTTCTTAGAACTTAATCAGAACAGGTGAAAGTACTTGAAATGTAACAATTTTGTAACTTTGTGTGGGAATAGCAGGCACACATTTCCGCACACATACAGGCGCACAGACAGACAGACAGACAGACACACACACACACACACACACACACACACACACACACACACACACACACACACACACACACACAGCAGGCCCAGTTAGGAGGACACAGTTAAGGTACATAGCACCTAATTATTACACTATGTAATAGTTATGTGGGGTGTACTGTGTGCAGTCATTGAAAATAAGTTATTTTTTATGTTCTTCACATAATGAGCCAAGGCCAATGAGTTTGAGTTAGGAAAAATAATAAATAGCATATTTTTTCTTTTAGCAAACATTGAACACTTTACAAGGGTAAAGAGGATTTTCCCTGCAATGCAAGGTGCAGGGAAAGAATTTGGATTTGTTCCGCTAAATTTGCTTGCTAAAACAAAACTCCCCCCTCACACAATAGAACTGTTAGTCACAGGTTGGGCTTATGTGATCTTCTGGTAAAGGGCTAGGTGTGTCAATAAGCTGTCTCCCAAGTATTGAGTTCAAAAAGAAGAGATTTATGTCAGGAATCTCACTCTCACAAGTCTGTGTGAAACTAAGGAAACAGCCTAACAACATAATAGCATCAAAACCATGGCTGACAAGAAAGGTGTTGCATATCAGGGAACATATGTAATGGGTCACACCTTAAGTACTTCATTCTAAAATAACAGCAAGGATCAACTATAAATAGATATGGTTATACTTATACGGTGGTTGCTACTATATATAATATGACAGATAAATTCCTTGCACCAATATTGGCAGAAATGAAATGAAGAACTGAAGGCCCAACTCTTCCAAGGATACCTCCTATCCTAAACGTCACTTCTAACAACCTAACACACACTTACCATGCACTGCCTTATCTTCCCTTCCTCTCCTCTTTATCACACTTTAGTAGAGAATCTGATACCACTGTTTAGCCTTCTGGAAGTGTCATGGGCCTAATTAAATGAAACACATGAAGGAAGGTGCCTGCTTGATAACCCCATGCAGTGAAATGCCCTTGAAGCCTGTTTTGTTTGTTGTTTTTGTTTGTGATTAGTTAGTGATTTTGGTTTAGACTGTAAATAGGCTTTAGATTGGTCCCTGTGTGAAACCCCCTACCTATAGCACAAGGAATAGAATATCTCTCCTGTGTGTATTTGAAATTACTTTTTATTGTTTACTTTTATTTTACTGTTTTTATTTATTTATTCATGTATTTATCTTTAATTGAAATGGAATTAATCCCCACCTTTGCAATTTGCCACTATAGGCTATTGTTTAGGAGCACATGAACCATAGGCCCTTATGTGTAAAATGATGTAACTGCAAACATTTTTTCCGATTGACATGCTGCATAGCGTATATGTATTTGTATTGCATTTTGAAAATATGTATGAATTTATGGCTTTTATTTGCACGAATTTCTAAACGATTCATAAAGCGTTCCTTCTAACCGGAAATGCTACTTCAGCTTGTACATTGTCGCTAGATGGTGGATATATTGCACCGCCTCGGGTAAGATTGGAGGCCGCCATAGAGTGAATTTTCGATCCTTCCAGAATGTATTTTCATTCTTAATAGTATTTTTAAATTGTTCGTAAAGTATTGTTGTGTGATCGAGGCATATGTGTTACTCTTTTGATGTTAATAACTGTTTCCTTGGTCATTGATGATGCGGTTCCTAAGCTAGCATTAACATTAGCTAGCAAGCCGCGCCGAAATTCTTTGTAGCATTTATAGCTAACGTTAACTGTTTTACTTGCCTTGGTAGTTTAGCTAGCTAGACCTCCTGATTAATGTTTGTCTAGTTTGGCAACTGAAAACGATGTTAGCTTACATTATTCGGAGTACAACTGATTTTAGGCCTAGAAACCACTAATACATAACCCTACATAGCCCTGTCTTAATAGGCAATGTATGCTTGCACGTAACATTACAATACGTACAGGGACACGTCTAACCTTAGCAACCTTAACGTTAAACGTTTTAAAACAAGACGTTTGCAGCCAGGTTTCCTGACGTAATACATCCTTAGTTTACTTCGCCATAGTTATATTTGAACTGGTAAGATTAGACGGAGACGTATCATTTTAAAACGGTGAGTAAATCGCGATTAAAAGAAAATCTTCCAACTAAACTTGATAACTAGCCAACCTTAACTGTTAGCTGCTAACCATGTCGTGTTGGTAAACGTTAACCGCAAAAGTCAACGTTAACTTAGCAGTCGGCTAACGTTAACATATCTCTTTAAGGTACTGTTACATAGAAACGACAACCATCCTGTTTACAGTTTTAGTAAATGTTTTGACTAAAGACACAACGACGGTGTGGTTAAAGATAACTGAATGATGTACATGTTTTAAATAAATTACGTCGCGCTAACGAATGTCAAGTTAGCAACAACGGGTTAGCCAACATTAGCTAGCCTAGTTTTTGCGCATGTTGTCCTGAACGACGGAAGCGACGTGTTGAATGGTGGACATGTGGCGTTGTAATGAGACTTGGCGCTATATTTTTTGGTTTGAACAGTTACATTTGGCATGGACACATTTTTTGTCAAGCGTGTGTGATTACTGACTTTTACTTTCTTCCCTTCAGGTGTGCTGTGGTGTAGATGCGATGGATAGGAACAACGCGGTGAAACTTTTTGTGGGTAATCTTGCGTTGGACACCTCCCAAGAGGATCTGATGACTTTATTTGCTCCATATGGCCAAGTTGTAGGCTGTAGTGTTCTTAGGCAGTTTGCCTTTGTGCATCTGCAGGGAGATGGGGCGGCAGACCGCGCAATACGCGATTTAAATGGCCGTGAGTTCAAAGGCCGAAACCTAGTGGTGGAGGAATCGCGAGGGAGACCCCTAAATTCAACCAAGGTGTTTGTGGGCAACCTGAGCGCCATGTGCACTGCGGAGGACCTACAGGAACTTTTCCAGACCTTCGGCAAAGTAATAGAATGCGACAAAGTTAAAGGTAAGCCATTGTCTGATTTGCTGCTTTTCTTGAATAGAGCTATGTAATGGGGAGGATTGGTAATAAACACATTTTAATATATGTGTTAGGCTATGTATACTATGGAAATGTATAGAGAATTGGAAAAATGCATAGTTCTAAACTTCAATCCAAAAAGTTTAGATCGATATTGACAAGTTCGATGATAAATAAAGAAAACTATCTCCGTAATGTGATTATGGTTGTATTGTTTCAAACCACACAAGCTATTGATATTGACTGTAGTGATACTAATCTTGTCTTGCTTCACAGCCAGACTGTCATCGTCAGCAGGCTATGCCTTTGTTCATATGGAGCGCAGGGAAGATGCTCTGACTGCCATCGAAGCTCTCCATGGAACGACATATAAGGGACGCCCACTCTCTGTGGAGCTCTCCAAGATCCAGCCCAGCAAGCCAGTTACTACCTGCATGATCCCCTGTGTCACCTGTGGAAAGCTGGGCCACTATGCAGGTGACTGCCCAGCCGGGAAGGCCTCCATGGAGCACCACCAGAGTCAGGCTGCTGTTCTGGCGGCGGCGGCAGCAGCTGCAGCTGGCCTTCCCCTCCAGGTGCAGCAGAGTGTGCACAACTCTTTCTACAACACCACAAGCTTCGATCCGACGTTAACGGCTTTGAAGAACCTGACGAGCGGCACCAGCGATGGCAAGCCGGTCAGCGCGGCCGTCTACGGAGCCCTTGCCAGCCAGGTGTATGGGTCGGTCGCAGATCAGGTCTTAGTGGAAGACCAAAACGACGCCACAGATGGCTACAGCAGTCAGTACAATCCGGCAGTAGCAAAAGCTCCAACCGCTGCTGCTGTAGACAACCCAGCGTACAACGCCACCCCTGCCCTCCACAGCGCCGCTACAGCCCATGGTGCAGACTCCACTGCCCAGGCCATCTTTGAAGCAGCGCGTGCACGTTTTTTTGAACAAGGTCAACAGGTTCTTGCGGAGCAGCAGGCCGTCGCGAAACCGCCAGAAAGGGACCGCAGTCGTAGCCCAGTGCGACGCAATGCCCCCCTCTTACCCGATCCAGTTCCAAAACCTTTTGCATCACAACCTCAACAGCTGCAGCAGCAGCAACAGCAGCAGCAGCGAGCTGCAAGGCGTGCCCTCCTTCCTACACCACCCGGTGGGCCAGAGGAAGCTCCATGTGTAGATGAGGACCCAATCACCAGGTACCCATTGAGCAATTTCAGCCACTGCCTTACACCATACATTTCTGTAGTTTCCTTTTACTGATGCATGACTGCTAAACCTACAGTAATTACCTATGAATGAGTCCAAGTATGGATTTGGGAGGCGGGGGCAGCAATGTAAATATCTTTAAAAATTAAATGTGTAAGTAACAGAAAATGTAATGGCAAATAATTTTGATATTTGAGGATTACAAAATCTAAAACAGAAACATCTATAAATCACTTCCCAACCATTGTGCTTACATTTGTGTAACAATGTATTTGTTGTAGATTTGCGTTTGAAGTGTTAAAAAATATAGCAAAGACTAACCTGAAGGCCTGAGTGTACTTCGCCAGATAGCGGAAGATGGCAGAAAAGACATGCGCTCGTGCACATTGGTGTCTTCAAAGTATAAGCTGCTGTTGTGGATGCGTCTCTCAGCAGTGCAAGCTGTATCACCCAATCACAGTGCTTGTATTAGTATCTCTGTGTTGTGCAAATCTGTGGTGAAAACGTTTATCTTGTTTAGATTTAGATGCCGTTCTCTTGGCTACCCCTTCAAAATTGTTTGACTTGTCTATCTAAATAGCAATTGCTACCTAGTTTAAAATGGCATTGCTGGTAATCTGATAAAATAATAATTTTCATAGATTATGTCAGTGGTTACGCAGTTAGTGCCTTTCCATAAATGCCGTTTTCAGTTTCATATTTTCTTGGACCATATATCGTCCAGGAGAAATAGCTATCCTGACAGGCTGTAAGTTAGACAATACTGTTGTCGAACTGAACGTCGTCGCCCAAGTCCTTTGCTCGTATTGCAGGCCTAGACTACAGTATATGATGACACTCGGTTTGTGGCACACAACAGTACATGTCACAAAGTGGTCTAAAATCAATGTTATTTACATATCCCAACAATATATACATTTTAGTCATCACCGTACAAACTACATTCAGGTTACAGCTTGGCTAGCTGATTATTATTAGTCGTAATTCCAGCGCCAACGAGAGTGGCAGCAATCCTTGTAGCTCGATGTCTTTGTGTTTTTGCTTTTTGTTTACTTTCTTTATTTCGCTACTTTGGATTACATACTTTTAGGAGTGTTTCTCTTGAATTTCCCCTAGGGGATCAATAAAGTTTATATCTGTCTGATTACACCTGAGATCACCCTCTCCTGTCTTCACCACAGGTGCTACGCCGAGTACTACCAGCAGTGCCAGCAGTACCAACAGTATCAGCAGTATCAGATGTACCAGCAGTACCAGCAGTACACCTACCCGCCGCCGCCGCCTCCCATGCCCGTCGCCCCTGTGCAGCAACCAATGATGAACCCCATGATGGATGTCCAGCAGCACTACATGGTGCCTGGCGCTGCCACCTCACCTAGCGTGTATGAGCCGCCGCCATCACACAAGGAGCCCCTCCTCCGCCGTCCTGACTACTCCCACTTACACACACCAGAACCCCCTTACCGATAGGTCTTATCACATCAGCTGTGTGTGTGTGAGCGAGTGAGTGTGTGAGTGGGGTACAAATGCTGAATATTTGTCACTGGTCCTGTATAAGAGCAGTGTATGTGGCTTTGAGTTGTATGGGGAAGTGAGAGTTGAATTGGTAATGACATCCTTAAAAAAAAAATCCATGGAGTCCTAAAGGTCAGACGAACTAAACTTCTATGGTGGATATCTACCATCACAGTGGGCCGCCCTCTTGCTGTCTAGACCCATCTGGTTGTTTAGTTTGACCAGATGAACTTTTGCCTGAGGATTGGGGTTTGGAGTTGAATTTGGTTTATTTGATTACCATTGACTTTCAATACACATGGCCAGAAATATCCACTGAATGTGCCTTCTAAATAATGTGACAAGTGTCTGTACCATTGCTTACTAAACCATCGTACAGATATTACTGAGGACTCCAAAGGAGATTTAGGGTTGTCTGCTGTAGGTGTGAGCTAGACTTTGGCTTTTGCTCCTCATTGTAGACATTTTTGTTTCTAGTTTTAGAACCAAGATTTTTTTTTTGAGTATTTGAACGATTCATGTTAAAGGACAGTACAGGTATGAGGGATGCTTAGTGAAGGACCTGTGTATATACGTGGTGGTGTGAGTGTGTGTGTGCCAGACCATTTGACAGGGAACACTTGGGATATCATCCCCAGCGTAGGTTGCAAACAGGACGGTGTCGCACACTTACATACTGTAGTCGCTTTGTCCAATTGTCTTTATTGGGGTCGGAAAAAGCTTCTGGGGTCAGGCGTAGTTAACTGCATCACATCAACAAACCCACTGCCATTTTCATTGAAGCCTCTGCTTCCTACCTACACAAACTTGCTTCATACACACAATTCAGCACATTCCCTTCCAGTGCAGACTTCATGGTCTGCACATCCCTTTAAACAAACCAAACCTCTGTTTTTTTTTTTTCCCGATCACCATTGCTAAGGGGCGAAACACCTCTAGAGGGGATCAATCTATTGGACATGCCTTGAGGGGGAGGACTAATTTTATCAGGCATCCGTTTGCATAATGTTTTTTTCTGACTTCTATACTTCCTATACTCTGCGTGATGCAAAGAGTGTAACGTCATAGCTGTCAAATGGTTAAAGAGCAGAGCTGTCCATGCTTACTGCTGGTGAGCATGTCTTCATCTTCTGCACCCTGGTCAACATGTCTGAAAAGAGCAGGATGTTTTGAAGTTTTATTTTTCTTTCTCATGTCATTCTTTCTTAGTTGGGAGGCCTTACGTAAACCACTGTCAATATGTCCTGTTTTCATTTTTATTACTTCAATTTGACTCTCACCATCACACATGTCACAGCGTCATCTGAGAGCTGTATTATCCCATCTTTTTTTCTCCCGAATATAAAGAATAGAAACGTGTTTAGCCGTTGTGGCTGACACTAAACGTCACAGTAAAAATTTGGTTTTTAGAATAAAGGACAATGAAGTGCTTAAAATAAATGATATGTACCTTGTGCCCATTGGCATAATATTCTAATTAAAACATCATACCTTACCATAAAACATCAAGCCCAAAGTTATTGTTTCCAGCAATGTCCACTGCAAATAGGTTGAATAGACAGGAGTCTTTTGGAATGATCTCAAGTCTTTGGTATGATCTACACAGTTGAGCACAACAATGCATTTAGGAGAGTTCCATCTTTACAGATGGGTCCTCTGTCATATGAATTGTAATAGGCAAGTGTAGAAAGGTATACAAGATTGTCATAACATGTGACTATATCGTTTTACTGCTTATAAGGATATCTCAAAGCCATAACTAGTCACATGCAATGACAATGTTTTTGTTGAAAGCAATTCCTGTAAGGTCTTAGTTGGCCTCACACTGAACCCCCTAAAGCATGAGAACTTAAAAACAATGCAGTTACTGACCGGCATGAATTGAAAACGTCAACAAGTACTGAAATGTCAGTTGGCTTCATCCTATTTAGTCCTGCCGTCTTGTCTGGGTGAGGGTGGAAGTGGGAGTGGAGGGTGGCGGTGGCGTAGCTCTACACACAGCACCAGGCCTACACACATGTAAACCTGTATGTCGCTGCTGCTGTGTCTGTGATATGTTCATTCTGTAGTGCATGACTGTTACTTTTACTGCTCTTCCAGCCACGTTCTCCCTTTTCGCTAACTACAGCTAAAATGGCTGCTGGGCCCATGGATGCCATGTTGAGTGTGACCGGGGGGAAGAGAATTAGAGTCGCACAGTGCCACGGACGCACTCCCCGCAAAGGTAAAGCCCGCTGCCCCCCAACCACGCCTGCACTTTGACCACACACCTCCCCTTATTGATCCCAACCCCTCCTGTTGGAAGGCTCTGCCCACTGAGGCAGGCCCGCTTTATGTTTGCAGAGTTGATCCATAATGCTGGAGGCCAAGAAAAACTGCCACAGAAACCTCCCCACCACACAAGGACCCGAGAGGTGCGTAAGACCGCCACACATACAAAGAGCTATGTAGTCGGCCGTACCTCAACAAAAAACATAACCTAGGGGAATCCTGGCATGGCAACCTAGGACGACCGTGTCAAGGTCCGCTACCTTTTCCGTGTCCATCAGACATATACACAGTGTCTTATCCTCCATGACATCTGACCAAGGTCTCTTAAGCCTTCTGAGAACACAATGTCTGTAAGCAAGACGCATTCACATGAAAACATTACATATGATAATGGGTCCATTTTGTTTCTCCCAAATGTAGTGTGAATCACTTCATTCAAATGAAAGGCTGAATACGTTCATGTCAGTGCAAGCACGATTGTTGCTGTCTTAACCTTAAGACTGACCCTAAAAGTCGAAAAGAAAAGAAACACACCGAACCATATAGATTGGGAATGCAGAAATTGTTGCCTTGGCTTGTTGTGTGGCATTTGGTGTTTTTTGAAGTGTTTCCAGTAAGGCGAGAGACGAGACGTGCACTCAAAACTGAGATGCTGCGGCCCGCTCTGTGAAGGGAGAGCTCTGCTCTAAGGACTCAAAGAGGGTGGTAAGCCACAAAACACACAAGAATGCAGGTAGGGCATTGCACCTGCAGTCCATGCACACATGGTAGGTGAGTAACCACACACACACACACACCCACAAACACACCAGCTCGGTCCCTGCCTCCCCATCAGCCAAATATACCCTCCCTCCATAGTCTCAAGGTCCCACCATCCCCAATCATGGGGCTGCTGCCAACACAACAGATGCCCAAACCTGACTTTCAGGAGATTTCAGCAGACTGGTTAGTGCTTCAAGAAAAATAATAATTGGATTACCTTTATATTGGATGTGAAGCAAACCCCCCCCCCCCCATCAGGATTGGGCATCTTTTATACAGACTTCAAACTGAAGTGGTCCATGGACCCCTTTAGAGTCCTTCCTGAATATGAATATATTTTGTGGTTTCTTTTCTCTTTTTTATGTTTGAGTTTTAAGCTGTAAAGTTGCAAGTCAGTTTGCATTTCATGTGACTTCTTAAAGAACACACTTGCATTTCGTGATATCTTTATTTTGCTAATGGATCAAAATCTGACAAGTTGAAATTGTATGAATGATTTAAGATAACAGCAAAATATTAAGAGTCCAGCCCACCTCCCCATACCCTCCCTCATTAGATGGACTTTTTCTAATTGTTGGGGTGTTTCATAGTGTCTCTGGTGAAATGGGCTCCTCTAAAGCTTCGGGTAGCCTTAAATACTTTGTACTTTGTTCTTTGTAAGACTCAATAAATGATACGTAAAGGCATTGATGTGTCAGACTCATTTTCTCACTTAATTTCGATTGCGTTTTATGATCATTCAACAATCAATTGACATAAGCTTTAATGTCGCACTATGTTTCCATTTCCTCACTGAGAAATGTGCCAAGTCATTTCTACCGCGTGCTGTAGCCATGCGTGCTGTGCTGAGGTGCAATGGTGCAACAAAGTGGTGACACGTAAAGTCAGTCACCTCGCAACATCCCAACTTTTCAGATGTGGAGTATTAAACAGCCCGTTTTCCATCAAAAACCGTAATTTAAACATTTAAAAGCAATCCACTAGTAGGTTTTTTATAACCCCACACAGCTCAGTGGTGCGTTTTACTTTCAGGCAAGTCGTTCAGCAGTTGAGAAAAATTGAGCGTTGCGGTCATGGCCAACTGAGATACGCCTATTGCCTTATTAGTGAGTCACCTGTGACCACACGATGAGTCGGCCATACATATTGAGGTGCTGTCACGTGTATTCTTCTGACCAGGGGTAGAAGCTCTGGCAAGCAGTTCGTCGGGCGGTGGGAGCAGCAACTTCAAGGAAGATTTCGGAGTTGGTGTCTTTGAAAACCCACACGGGCTTCACAGTTTGCGACGTAGGGCTTTTATGTTGAATTGGAGGCACAAAGCCTTTTGATAAGGTTGTCGGAGGGATAGTACCATCCCAGAGGAGCCAACATGATGGAAATGGAAACGCAAGTGTCTTACCACCACGAAACTTACATGAGTTCGACGGAGGCATATATGACCCAAGAAGATGATTGGGACAGAGATGTATTGCTCGACCCTGCGTGGGAAAAGCAGCAACGTAAGGTAAAGCGGTTTCCTTCACCTCACAAATAAATTACCCTTATAATATAATGCTGCAAAGTCGGACCAGCGATTTATGTTTAACGAAATGACAGAGCCCTGCGATACCGATTTTCCTCCGAACTTCAAATTCTGGCGCGCGTAATTGCGTTTGGCGATGGAAGCGCTTCCGGAATTTCTTTTCTGTGCAAAGCGCGCAAAACACGAACGTTGCATTTACGTTCATAAATCCGAATAGACGTGTTTCTTTTTTTATGATGGCCTGCAACCGCACATGTCTTGTTGCATCCTAGGTTATATCGCATGCTGTATTAAATTGTACACATTTTAAAATAATGTAAGGAAAGCCGTCACGTATTCTGGGACGTAACAGGACAAGTTGTTTAACTCTAATGCATTTTATGCGTACAATAGGCTAGTTACCAAGGGTAGCTCAGTATGTCTGCATCTCTTGACGTGTCCCGCAGATATTGAAATGGCCAAATATTCCGACCGGATTTATTAGGATGGATTAAAACGCTCCAGATGTATAACTTCACGTTGTCAGGTGATTGTGGGTGGGATTGTGTAAATTGAAGTTTACACTCTTATTGAAGATGGCCTTGGGACTGAAACACCTGCAATGCAGTAAGGCAAGCAAATCCTGAGTGATGGCAACAGGTGGGGTGCCAAGGAAGAGGCAAGGAAGGAAGCGGCAGTGTAGGTAGATTATCTAAAAATACTGAGTTGAAACATTCACTCCACCCTGCCCTTATGACCTAATTATCCTCTTTACAATAATTGCCGTGAGGTCTGTGCAAATGTTTGCCTAGACATTTAGGCCAAAGTCGATTGAGAGTGTTGACCATGAAATTACTACAAATATATATCTGATTTCCAGAAATTAAATGAAAATGCCTTTTTGATTCTCATGGGTGTTTAAGTCTTTTGACAAAAAGTGATCGCCACTTGTATCACAAAGACCTAGTTAAAATATGCTCCTAAACCTGTGCACTGCAGGCATACCATGTGCAATAGTAACATGAATCTAATGTGTTGTGATTATATATATATATATATATATATATATATATATATATATATATATATATATATATTAAAAAAAAAAAAAACCTGCACGAGCTGCTTTCCTTGTTTTGTTGAAGCCTGTAACAGTTAATGCTTAAGTAGAGTCGCCCACATTTTGTTGTAGCCTATTAGTCAAACTCCTAAATGCATGCCTAGTTATGAAAAGTATAAATATATGGGCAATATTTGGTTACTACAAGGGCAACATGATTAAACATATAAGTAAATAAATTAATGATGCTAGTCTTTGAACATGGAAATGTCCAAAGGAATGAGATACCAACTCATGAGGTACCTTTTTCGCAGAGCTGGGAAAAGGCCTGCATTATGTAACAGAGTACAGTGTTTCACTGGAAATTGCTTGTGGTCAGAAATAGATGGTGGGTCATTTTACCTAAGAACTAACCAGTTGCAAGATCTACAAGAAACATTTGATGCAAGCAATACAAATGCTCTGAAATGCAGGAAACATGCCATGCCCAGATATTCTGAATATAATTGGTCCTTCCCTTAAGATACACGATTATTTACTTTGCTTGCTTTCATAATATGTTTTTGTTACAGACAGAGAACAACAGTTGATTTAATTCAGTTGTATTAACTGGTATGATCTGAGTCATTGGTCTTGACAACTTTGCTTTATGATTGGGTGGTTTAGAAGACAGCTGGTATGCTTAACATTTAGAGTGTGTTAAGCTACAGATCCACATTTGATCCAGTTATATTATACAACACTAAGACTAATGCCAACGTGGTTCAGATCCTTGCATTGTGGAAACCGTTTCCTCATGGTTTTTATTATTTTCTGTGAGGATGACCACTTTCAGTGGTTGTGTTTTCACACCCGGTTATTTTATGGACCTGTGTTTTTGAGACATTTATGGCTGGGGCAGACTGTGCGGCATGATGACCTGGTTCTTTGCCAGTGGTGAGCACACTCTCATTGCAGTTGATTGAAAGTCTGCCTGCTGCTGTTTAGATGGGATTTGGCTTTTAACCAGTGTCCATCGCAAACATGGACCAAGAATTTTGTACCCACAGAATAGTTAAGATATCTTTTGAGATTTTTACAGCAGTGCAGTTTTTTTTTTATGAACAGCTCTGCAAGCAATGTGGATTCATCATCCCATGCATTAAGTAAAAAGCAATAATTTCTCTTCAAATTATCTTGTTAGAGGGGCTCTGTGTTGTTGCAGCAGTGGTTTGGCCTTGATTTAATTGATTAATACAGTTAATGAGCTGTAATAGTTGTGTAATGTCTGTCATTTCTAACTGTATCCACCTTTTACAGTGCTAAGGCAGCCAAGTATGTGGGAAGCACTGACTCCAACTGAATGCACTCCAGGCATAGCCGAGTCCTCTATCCAATTACGCCCGTGCATCAGTTACAGATTATTTTCATAAGGGCCTACACAGGAAAATGAAATCACATTGCCATGCTACAAATGTGAGCGAGAAGTCAGTCAGTGTTATCATGGAATAGTTGAATAATATATTGATACTGATATTCATTGGAGTGGTATGGGGTTTTACTTTAAGAGTCAGTTCTGCCTGTTTCTCTGGTTAAGAAAGCAGTAAAAAGCTGGGAAAAATTTGGAAAAAATTTGACTTTTCTCTGGGGATATAGTACAGTTCTATACAGTATGTTACCATGTTAATATACTGGTATGTTAAGAGAACTTTTGTAATACCCCTAATGTGTTAAGTAGTAGTGAAGTGATTAACAGTATTGTCAAATATATAAAACATTGTCTCTGTGGTGTATATTAGATTTGTATTATGTATATTGTATTATATTTTATTATATGTGGAATAACTTGCACAAGGCGGGAGCAAGGGTACTGAGGATGGGCCTTGGACACTCCCGTGGGGGTCTGAGCCATGGCAAAGTGAGAGGGCTTGGGGGTAGGGTGGGGTGGGAGAGATGAGAAAGTCATGAGTATGATCAAATGGCAGTTACTATTCCAGAAGCAGTGTCCTTCTAGGGCAGCTTCTATATACTACCCAATGTAAGGATGAGGAGTTGCTTGGGTGGGGTATGGGTTCCAAGACGGGTCACGCAGGTATTACTGATCAGCTTTTAGGGGGGAAAGGCATATAATGCTCATAGTTGTTATGGTATTAAAGTGCCATGGAATGCTGGTATAAACCTAGCAAACTACCTAAAATCATTCACAATCCTGATTGAACTGAAGAAAGCTTGCTAACATGCTAATGGGCCTCTGCGATTTTGTTGGCAGTCTTACTGTAAAGGTTTTTCTTTCATTTCCGAGGTGTGTTCCGTCTTTGACTACACACCTACAGCGCATAGCCTTGACAGCTAGTGGGAAAGGCTGGTGTGGTTATCTGAACTTTCACATGTCCATATACCATCAAAATGAATCTGAAGATCATACCAATAGTAGTTGCATTTGTAAACATACCTCAGAAAGTGGCAAATTATCACATAGTGCTTAATTTACCCTTCAGCAGTTATACTCACAATAAAAATATGGTGGTTGGTGTTGAGCTTATCAACCGGCAAATAAGAATGAGAACCCAAAAAGTGTACAGTCTTTTAACCCTATTTATTTCATGAATGTGCACAAGGTAAAACTGAAAGCCGCACCTGTATACACATTAAAACGTCATACATTATTTCAGAAGTACTCAATAAAAGTAATCGTGATCAGGAATTGTGTTGATGTCCAATCCTCTTCCTGTGTGGTGCCAAGTTCCTGTTGTTGTTCATATGAGGTTTGCCAAAGTGCCTGCCCCTGGGCTTCAGGAGCGACTCCACTCGAGAAGCCCCTTCCCTGTGACCTGAAACTGGACCCCTAGCCTTAAAATAAGGCAGTTGCAGGTGCTGTAAATTCTCACAAGCTGTTTAACACATTTTGTCCTTCAAACTCATCAATCACTGACGGAGGCGGCTCCTATTAATGAGGCCAGGAGCACGAGTTCCGCTCAAGCAACGCTTCTCTCAAGTTTCAAACAAATTCAAGGCACTTGTACACATTTTCAAAAGTTCAGTCAAACTTGACGTGGGTAGGAAGGACGTTCCCTTCTCATGCAGTGGTAGCCTGATCTGAAAACAAGATCTCGTATTTAATCTGTGGTCTGTATGGTGATAGGTGTTCATACATCGCCATTCTGTTGTCCTCTAGTCTTCATTTTCTGCACTGTATTTCCAAGAAAGTATGTTGAGCTTTTTTAGGCGAACAACTTTGTAAAGCTGCCATGTGTTTATGATGTGTAAGTGATCATGGGTATGATGAGCTGTAGTCCTCCCAGAAGTTAGGATCCATTACATGAAGGGTCATACTGTCCATCTGGACACGTCGCAAATTTGGCAACATTTTTTCAAATTAATCATCAGCATATATATTGCATATATATTGCATATATATTGATGTTCTCTTTAGTCAGGTGACTTCTATTGTTACCTGGTAAAGTTTAAAAGGACCACTAACATTCAGACAGTTGGGTCAAGGACCATTATTCTGTTTTTCTTGCTATGCAAAGTGTAGGGGATGGGCCTGTCAGTGGCAGCCTATGAAAGTCTGATAGATGCATATTTGTAGGGATCCAACATGCTTAACCGATAATAACTTAATTGGTTATGACTTCCATGAGCAGCTGGTGTTTTAGATTACTTTTACTTTACTTTGTTACCATGCCAACATAGTTGGTTGATAGGTGCCTCAATGCAGCTTTTACAAAAAAGAAAGACTTGCACATAAGTAGATAAAATTGTATTAAATATCCATTTAGACATACAAGTACATTCAGACATGCATACTATAATATAATTGTAAAATATTGGTACTTCTATCATTCTGTGATTTACAATTACCTGGGTAAAAAGTTGCTTAAAATGTTAGTTTTTTACCAAACAAAACAGATTAAAACATTTTGATATTTTTTTGGAAATATTAAGAAATATTTTTTCTGAATAATTCAGTTCAACTAGTATGCGTGTAGGAATGAAGTTAAACAAAACAAATCGCTAAATATATATATATATATATATATATATATATATATATATATATATATATATATATACCTAGCTGCTGCACTCAGACTTAGAGGTTAACATCATTTAAATGTATTGCCTGAATTCATAACACAAACATACACAGAACCAATTCAAATGTATGCTCACACCTTAACACACAAATCTTCCAACAGCCCAGGCAATACCTGAGCGTTGGGTGCCAGCCTCATGTTCTCATCCAATAACAACAATGACCAGTGCTGAGGAGGCTGGGCTCCAGTAATGCCAGGCTGCGTGCCTGTGGAGGAGTGCTAATCCAGGCAGATCCCTGGCAGTGTGACCCCCCCCCCCCCCCCCCCCCCCCCCATCCCCTCTGGACCACACGCTGGCCAGAGCATCCCTGAGCTCCCAGGCCAACTACACACAGCATGCTAACCCTCGGATCGCTCCAACCTCGCTCCTTGTCAACTATAAACACCAACCTCCAACCTGATGATGACAAGGCAGAGGATTAGGTTTTGTCCTTTATGCACTTGTACTGATGAGTTCAGTTTGAGTTTTTGCCATGTCCATGACTACAGCCACAATGCATTTATTTTTACACTGTCATATAGAATATGGGGCAACACAAATTGCTTTTTATTTATTGGCTATATATTACTATTTAATTGCTGCTATCTGTGCAGAGTACAATATAGATCAACTTGCATTGCTAAAGAAGAAGATTACTTTTTTCAGTGGGTGCAAAGGCAATACCTGTGTTAACATTGGGCATATAGTGGACATTTCAGTGTTAAAGATACAACAGAAACTAGTTGCAGTGAACTTCATGAACTGTGAACGTGAACGGGAGCCGATGTTCCTAATACCCTGATTCTCCTAGCATTTTGCCATCCCTTCTGAGTTGCGAGTCGCTGTGCAAGGAATGCCATGCTCTCAGCTGTCTGCTGGTGTCCCATGGCTACCCGATATAGCCTCCAGTACTCCCTGCCTAATGTCTCCGCTTCAACCCAACCCCCCACGTGGTCTAAATTTGGGCATCTGTGGCAGTAGGAGGTGATTTGAGGGGTGGACACCTGCTGCCGAAGAGGCTCCTCTTCCAGGCCCTTACATCAAATTACATGGGCCCTGGGCATTCTTCAACGTTGGCGCTTCGCCTCTCTACGGCGCTCACTCTCGACCGCACTCAGTGTGCGCTATCCATACAATCAAGTGACATTTCCTGTACTGGCCCTTAACCTCACTGACGTATATACTCCAAGACAGGACCCCAAGCTTTACCACTGAGCTATAGAGAGACAGGCAGGGCCCTTGCAACACAATCACAGCTACTCTTAACAGCAGCCATGTCCCACAGCTATCTGAGGGCTGTCACTAAGAAGGTTGCATCTTTAGCAGAGGGCTAACAAAAACATGTATTTTTTTTGTTTTCATGTATGCCAATGCTGTCTGAAAATGGGTTAATGTAACATTCTGCAAGGGACTGAGTAACATGAAGCTAGGAATGGAAATGATTGGAGTTACTAACAGTCACACCATTAGATAAAAGTGTGTGACTGAATGAATATTAGTGCTGGTCATTATTTACATCTGGAGGCCTACTGGCGATTAGAAATGGGTCACTGGCATGCATACTTTAAGCAGCCTCAGTGAGACAGGAATCAACTGCGTCTAAATCAGATACCTAACAAATCATCCCGTTTTGTGACCTGGCTTCATAACCAACTGAACCATTCCCTATCTTTTTGTCTCCAAAGACTTTCACCGCCTGGTGCAACTCGCATCTGCGCAAAGCAGGCACACAGATCGAGACGATCGAGGAGGACTTCAGAAATGGGCTGAAACTTATGCTTCTGCTGGAGGTGATCTCAGGTGAGAGAGGGAGCGGGGAATCCTAGGACTGTAATGGCACATAATGAAAGATGTCTTCTCTAAAGTTTTAGTTTTGCCAAGTTCTCAGCAGTCCTCTGGGGAATCTGTCACTCAGTCTACAATCACACACACACACACTCAGAGATATATCATGTTCTCTCATGTGATGACTACATTCCAATAGAGTGATTGAGAGCAGCAAGTATATTGTGCTAGCTTTTTACAATGGCCTTGTTAAATGACATCAAAACGTTGTGTGTGATTACTAGGCCTATGATAACTTTGCAAACTGCCAGTTTCAAGGTCATGCGTCTGTGTGTGTGTGTACTTTGACAGGCGAACGGCTCCCCAAGCCCGACAAAGGCAAAATGCGCTTCCATAAGATCGCCAATGTGAATAAGGCCCTGGACTACATCTGCAGCAAGGGTGTCAAGCTGGTGTCCATCGGTGCTGAGGGTGAGACTTTAAAACCAATGCCTACCAACATTCAGTAGACAGAGGTCAAACCAGGGTCAAGTCCAAACCTCCCCATATTCTTTACACATACGTTAGTGAGCTAAGCATGCATACTAACAAACTTGAGTACACACTTAGACTTTCCCTGCAATGTACACTGTTTTAGAGGAAGACTAATAATATTGTCGATAGATAACATCTCAGTTCAGTTGCATCTAGCAACATGAGCTTGAGTTTCACACACATGATGCACCGGTGAGATAAGCATGCTTACTTAAAAACATGTACACTTATACTACTTCTTCTGTACTGTACACTGCTTTGTGGGAAGACTCTAAAATATCATTATAGAAAACAACATTCCAGTTTCTTTGCACATTCTGTCCTCAAGATGTTTCTTGAGGAAACGTTTCCTTATAATGTCTGTCTTGTGGCATTTTGTTTGGTTTTTGCTCCATGGCTGTGTGTCTTCAGAGATTGTTGATGGAAATGTGAAGATGACCCTGGGTATGATCTGGACCATCATTTTGCGTTTCGCTATCCAGGACATCTCTGTTGAAGGTAAAATACTATAGAAGTTTTGGACATTTCTCAGTGTTGGTGACACAAACGTCCAGTTGAATAGTTGTGTAGTAGTGTGATGTCCAGTTATGTGCCTAGTTTATAGGTAACAGCTAGTATGTATTGTCTCATATTTCTTTTTTTTTGTCCAGAGACATCTGCTAAAGAGGGTCTGCTGCTTTGGTGCCAGAGAAAGACTGCCCCCTACAGGAATGTCAATGTGCAGAACTTCCACATCAGGTGAGACGGCCTGCCATCGCTCAGCCAGTGAAAAGGGTTCACCTTTCTGCAGAACTGCTCCCACACATGTTTTCCACCCTTCAGTTATCATTTTCTCCTCAGTCCACTGTTAAAATGTGCATCTTCATTCACAACACTGTTACACCTGCATCTTCAATCACTCTGTCCAGCTTTAAAAGAAACAAACAAAAAAAAAGCCTATCTGAGACGTTCGGTCTCCATTGCTCTCATTAAACCAGTCATCACAGTTCCTTGACCCTTCCTTGCTCATCCTCCTATCTTTTCTCCTCTCCCTTCCTCCTGCGTCCCTCCACACTCTCCCATCCCCCTCCTGCCCTGTGCCTTGTCTGGTCTGTGTCTCAGCTGGAAGGATGGCCTGGCTCTGTGTGCCCTCATCCACAGACACAGACCTGACCTCATTGACTACTCCAAACTGCGCAAGGTGCTCTCCTCTGCTCTTGCACCTTTGTCTCCTTTTGGCTTCATATATGTGCCCTTTACGTTTCATTTCATCTCCAGCTTGAGCTCTGCCATATGGTTCCTCTCTGATGTGGTTGTGTTTACAGTTTGTTGTTGCTACTGACAACATTACTAAAGCATGATGTGAGGGAAACCTTGCTGCGAGCAGATACTGTTCTGTTTTACACTTGTTTTGTCTTTGGTCAAAATGATGTAAACTATAACAGTATCTGACACAGGTCTGATCTATACTGAAGACTGCTGATATGGTACTATGTCTGTGGTATGTGGTCTGTGTATGTATGGTGTGAGAGGGGCTTTTAGTTGCTCTCAGCTGACTGTATTTTCCAGACCTTGAGTTGCATTGTTTTTTAGATCAAGACAGTGCTGTGACTTAAACATCAAGTAATTGAGCTATTGAAGATGCTCGTACTCCAGTAAAGCTTGGCTTACCTAGGCAGCAATTACTGATAAGCTAAGGTGAAATAATTCATCCATGGCTTTATATTTCATACACAGCACAGCTGTACTTATGTAGTTACTTACATTCAGTACACAAAACAATTAGACAAATCTCAATCTTTTAATTGGGCTACACAGTTATGGCCATATTAGACATTTGTCAGCTGACTTGAGTATGTTATAGTTGCAGTAGAATGAGCCAGCAGAGGGAGCACTCACTCTGGCCAGTCAACCCAACTCCAACCACACTGGACCAGTCTGGCCAGTTCAGAGAAGGATGCTATTAGACTCTGATGTAACAGTCTGGAAAATATGGCAACAGATAAAAAATAATCTCACTTGAAGCACTTGCATGATGTTTGATGTTTAAAGTGCAATGTTGATATTTAACTGAGTTGATTTAGTTTTTTTATTAAACAAATTCCAATTTGATACTATCATCAGTTTGCTTTGAACTTGAAGTGGGCATATCTGGAGAAATGATGCAAAGTATGAACATAGTTTTTGTACAGACCTACTGTGATGACTAATCCATTTTCCATGATGTCCATGCGTTGATATGTTAGTACATAATTCACAACCTTGTGAAGATGGTCTTTCTCCCCTTAAATCTGCTTTCTTAGCCTGACACTATATTAAAAGCTGAAAGCTGGAATGTGCCTGATTGTCTGTTGGTTTCAGACTTTGATCAGACATTATGCCTGCTTATATTTTGTTTGTAGGATGATCCTATTGGCAACCTCAACACTGCCTTTGAGGTAGCCGAGAAATTCCTGGATATTCCCAAGATGCTTGATGCTGAAGGTACTGGATATCAGTAGAAATATATTAATCTTAGAATGAAACAATAGATCAAAGTTCTCACAATAATATAGAGGGGGATTCAGTTTCCACTCACAATGACAAAATAAACACACACTCTCAAACACATCAGTTGTGTTAACACTGCTGACAATGTCTGTTAATGAATGGAAAGCACTTGTAATAGTAATTTTCTTGCTTTCAGATATTGTGAACACACCTAAGCCTGATGAGAAAGCAATCATGACCTATGTTTCATGCTTCTACCATGCCTTTGCTGGAGCTGAGCAGGTGAGAGAACTCTTCAAACTCGAAAAGGTCTCATTTATGGTAAGAGTGGCCTTTCACTAACATCTTGTCTGCGGTTCTGTCACAGGCTGAGACGGCAGCCAACAGGATTTGCAAAGTTTTGGCCGTGAACCAGGAGAACGAGAAGTTGATGGAAGAGTATGAGAAACTGGCTAGTGAGGTGAGCCCCCCCAGCCCTTTACATTGAAAATGGCCGCTTAGGGTTTAACCAAGGAGGACTGCTTGCTGACTGTGCTCTTGACTGGTGTGGTTCTGGTTGTCCTCTAGCTGCTGGAGTGGATCCGCAGGACCATCCCCTGGCTGGAGAACCGTGTGGCAGAGCAGACCATGCACGCCATGCAGACCAAGCTGGAGGACTTCCGCGACTACCGCCGCGTGCACAAGCCCCCCAAGGTGCAGGAGAAGTGCCAGCTGGAGATCAACTTCAACACGCTGCAGACCAAGCTGCGCCTGAGCAACCGCCCCGCCTTCATGCCCTCCGAGGGCAAGATGGTGTCGGTAAGAGCCCACCCCATCATCATCTCCCCAGGGGACCGCTTTTCCGTCTCACTAAGATCATGTGAAATGTAATCAGTATGTCGTGCAACACAATTCCGTTGGCAGTCTGGTGTGTCTCAGGAGTGGGGCATGTTGTACATAAAACTGACACTTTTCATTTCACACCTCTCATAATAAAGAATAATTAAACGTTAATGTAAAAACACACTCACATGCCAACATCATTGATGTAGTCCAAAAGAGAAACACAGTGCTTGAGAAACACAACAATGTAATGTTTGAGGTGATGGATACACTGATGTAATGTTTAAGGTGATGGATACACTGATGTAATGTTTAAGGTGATGGATACACTGATGTGTGGTGTATTTACCTGAATGGCCGTGTCTGTCCTGTAGGATATTGCCAACGCCTGGAAGGGTTTGGAGCAGGTGGAGAAGGGCTATGAGGAGTGGCTGCTGACTGAGATCCGCCGTCTGGAGAGAGTTGATCACCTGGCTGAGAAGTTCAAGCAGAAATGCTCCCTCCATGAGACATGGACTTCAGGTGTGCAGCACCTCACTCACATTGTTTTATCACATGCTGATCAAGCAAAGGTCTATTTGACTAGCACCAGTTACACTATGTGCTTTGACACATTGTCCCATTGTCAGTAATGTTAACTGGTATATTCTGATACCCTTGTATTCCAATAGCAAACTTCACCCTAACTTCCATTTGATGATCTCGCCTTTATATGACGTACATCATTGTGGCATTGTTTCGCTTTCAACAAATGAGAGCTGAAAGACTGAAGAGTGCACTATACTCTTCAGATAAAAAAAAAAATGGTATGCTGTATGTTGAAGTAGCTCTTTTTGTTTCCCACAGGAAAGGAGGAGTTGCTGGCTATGAAGGACTATGAGTCTGCCTCTCTGATGGAGGTCCGCGCTCTGATGAGGAAGCACGAGGCCTTTGAGAGCGACCTAGCTGCCCACCAGGACCGGGTGGAGCAGATCGCTGCCATTGCCCAGGAGCTGAAGTAAGACAAATACACACATCAGAGAGGCAAAGGGATACTGATTTCTCATTCTTTTGAAACGTTTTAAAGGTACACTCTGCAAGATTTTCCAATCCAATTTGCCAATTTGATGGTAAACGAACTTTGTATTAGTTCACCTAGCATAGCTATACAGCATAGATGTAGTGAGTCGCTACTGAGAAAACCAGCCATGTAACTTCAAGAATGGTGCCTGTTGTTAATCCTTCACCTCCACAACAAAAGCATTTTCATTGTGCAGCAGAGTAAAATATAAATATATCGCGACTCTAGAGGGAGCTCTACAGTCGCCAAAAATACCTAAACCTGCATAGTGTACCTTTAACTCCCATTGTTTTTTCCCCTACCTTTACAAGTGAGCTGGACTTCTTTGATTCTGTCACCATCAATGCTCGCTGTCAAGCCATTTGTGACCAGTGGGATAACCTGGGCACCCTGACTCAGAAGAGAAGAGACTCTCTGGAGGTAGCGTACACAATTACACAAACACCTCATTGTTGTATCTGATATTTAACCTTTAGAAGTAGTGTAAGTAAAGACTAAATATTTGTAATTGAATTCAATGTTTAACCTTAAGAAGTAATGTAATTAAAGACTGTTGTAGAGAAAGTCTGATGTTCCCTTGTGGTGATTGTGTAGTGCTTTTTGTGTTTATTGTGCTTGTCTTGTTTTTCCTAGCGTGTAGAGAAATTGTGGGAGACCATTGACCAGTTGTACCTGGAGTTTGCTAAGAGGGCAGCACCCTTCAACAACTGGATGGACGGAGCTATGGAGGATCTGCAGGACATGTTTATTGTGCACAGCATTGAGGAGATTCAGGTGAGGGGGAGCAGGTGGGAGACATGAGAGGGTTCAACAGTCTGCAGGTCACTGACACACATGTCCACCTGTGGTTCTACTCTGTTCCTTTTCACTCACTTTCTAATTTCTACTTTCCTTTACTTGCCATATATGTAATACTGGCCATTTGAGATATTGTTTTTAGGACCACTTTCATACCACTGTCTTCTCTCTCCTGTTCAGAGTTTGATCACAGCCCACGATCAGTTCAAGGCTACCCTGCCCGAGGCAGACAAGGAGCGCATGGCCACCCTGGGAATCCAAAATGAGGTCGTGAAGATTGCCCAGACCTACGGGATCAAGCTGTTGGCTGAGAACCCCTACACCAGCCTCTCCCTCCAGGACATCAACAACAAATGGGAGGCTGTAAGTGAAAGGATACAAGTATTTCAGACCTCCTTACTTCCTGAATCTGGTCATAACATGACCTCTACTTACTTCCTGGTTCTGGTCATACATGTAAATGCTGATACATTCTTCCAAATTATATTAAAAGTATATTTACGTGAACAAATCAGCCCTATATTCTACAGATGTGTTGTTTTAGGGAAGTGCTCTTGTAAGATAGATTGAGGAATAAATGTGATGACCTACTCCATTGCGTCTCCGCCCCTCTGTGTGTCCTCCAGGTGAAACAGCTGGTGCCAATGAGAGATCAGATGCTGCAGGAGGAGGTTGCCAGGCAGCAGTCTAACGAGAGACTCAGGCGCCAGTTCGCTGCCCAGGCTAACATAATTGGACCCTGGATTCAGACCAAGATGGAGGCATGTTTCAAATAGCAATGCTATGCTTTGTCAGTAATCACAAAGATAAATATTCAACTCAATAAAAGCATTTTTATCAGCTATTCACAGTTACACATTCAGGCAGCACTAGTTTAATGTTACTATTTGTTGAATTAATGTTATAATAAATTATACTATTGGAGAACTATTAACTAGCCCTTCTCTCTGCACCTGTACAGGAAATCAGCCATGTCTCCATTGACATTGCTGGCTCTCTGGAGGAACAGATGAGCAATCTCAAGCAGTACGAACAGAACATAGTCAACTACAAATCTAACATTGACAAGCTGGAGGGCGACCACCAGCTCAGCCAGGAAGGACTCATCTTTGACAACAAACACACCAACTACACCATGGAGGTACCACTTATTCAGCAGTTCATTGTTGTCCATCTTTGGCCCTATTTTCTAGGACAGTTTTACAAGGACAAGCCAAATAATATGTTCTTATTTTCTTCTAGTCTAGCCATTGCCTTGTGCTTTCTTTAGAGGGTTTAGCCTCGGGCTCTGTAAATCACTGTGACAATATAACTTAAAATTGCTCTGACGTAATGATGCCGAGTGGTTGTGCATGCGTTTCTCCCCCTCACCGGTCCACACTTGCTCTCCCACAGCACATCCGCGTGGGCTGGGAGCAGCTGCTCACCACCATCGCCCGCACCATCAACGAGGTGGAGAACCAGATCCTGACCCGCGACGCCAAGGGCATCAGCCAGGAGCAGCTCAACGAGTTCAGGGCCTCTTTCAACCACTTCGACAGGGTAAGACAGGAGACACTAATAAACCACAGAGAAACGCTTTGCTCCTGTAGTGGAACCGCTTGAGTGGGGTTAATGTACTGAGCGGCCTCTCTTTCTCTCATTATATTGTAGAAGAGGAACGGCATGATGGACCCAGACGACTTCCGTGCCTGCCTCATCTCAATGGGCTACGATCTGGTATGGGTTTTCTAATATATGTTTTAATATATGTATAATTTACGATATAATATAATATGGTTATCAATGTGTATTTTTAAATTGTGCATTTACTAAGCTTGAGTTTCTCTCGTCCCATTCCCAGGGTGAGGTTGAGTTTGCCCGCATCATGACCCTGGTGGACTCCAACAACACAAGTGTAGTCACGTTCCAGGCCTTCATTGACTTCATGACTAGAGAGACAGCGGAGACCGACACAGCTGAACAGGTCATGGCCTCGTTCAGGATCCTGGCATCTGATAAGGTGAGCCCATCTGCATATAAGTACACTTAGCATCATAACATACCTGTAGATGTACATTTAAAATACAAAGTAGTAGAATCCATTTCCAGGCGACTGTTTGGAATAATTCCCACTTGGCTAAAATATTTTCACTTGGCTTGACGGTGAAACCACTGGGTTAGTATACAGGCTATGATATGTTAGTATACAGGCTATGAGTGATAAATGGGGCAAATTTTTGAGCACATTTTTGAGCAATGTTACCATGCAATCACATGACTGGTCCGCATAGTGTTGTTATTAGAACCTTGCAGCAAGTTGCTAACTGATTAAAGATTTCAGTAAACAAACAAACAAAACAAAACATGTAAACAAAAAGGTCACCATATGTCACTGGGTAAGTGCCTGACCATGGCACACAGCTCATATTGCCCCATGTATCATCAGCCTTAGTCTTGAGCCTGGCTCAGTGTTAGTGTGATGAAACTGGACTGGCTCCAAGCGCTCAGTCGTGACTCTCTCTGACTCTGTTCTGGGGCCTGTTGCAGACCTACATCATGGTGGATGAGCTCAGACGGGAGCTGCCCCCAGAGCAGGCCGAGTACTGCATCAGCCGCATGACCAAGTACATCGGCAGCGATGCCCCAGCAGGCGCCCTGGACTACATCTCCTTCTCCAGCGCCCTGTATGGAGAGAGCGACTTGTAAAGAGACTCCGCTCTGTGTCAACGAACCCTCCCTTATTATATCCCAATGCACAAATCAACTTCAGAAAAAAAGATGCACTACCACATAACCTTCTAGGAACATTTACTACAAATTGGAGATTCTATACTATCTCTTGAGTAAAAAGACTCAATTTATCACTTCTTTGAATTAAAAGTTCAGTAATGATTCAAGACATATTCATTAGGAAGCACTTGTGTTAAAACAATTTATTGTGGTGGTGAAGTGCTTTTTTTTTCTCTCTGCTCTGCAAGCTATCACTTCACTTCTGTATGTAGTGGTGGAATGCTTGTCTCATGTACTGTATCAAGAAGACTATGAAGTTTAGATTTTTAAACAGTCCTCTCCATCTCACATATGTGGCTTTATTCAGGAGAAAAAATAAAATCACTTCTACCATGTTCTCACGTCTCGAGTCTTTTTTCCTCGTTGTGTTCAATAACGTCATTCCAACCCTTTATTTTTGAGTGTGTTCCACGAGGGGGCGATATTGTTTTGTTTTATACAGCTCTGGTTCTATTCTGTAAGAATGGTGGCATAGCTCTGTTTCAAACGTGTAATGGGCTATCCTACTGCAAGCACAGTTGATTAGCCTACATTAGTTCAACCGAATTTTGGGTGAAGTATATTGTGACCATACACTGTATAATTGTGACACAACAGGAGAGAGTCCTGAAATGGAACACATTTTTCTTTTGTAGGCCTAGGCTACTTGTTTACTGCCTATCGGTCTCAGACATTATGCAAAGCTAGGAATTAATATAAGAGAAATGTGGTTGCCCCACCGTAATGCTAGCATAAGGCATAACTGTTTACATTCTCCCGTAAAATACGACAATGACAAAAATGTAGTTTGTCGTGAAATGCCGCCACCTGGGCCACACGACGTGTATTACATGACCCTGAAAACGCCTTGTTATGTGGATATTCGACAGGTAAGATCTTAAGTAGCCTAGCCTAGAAGCTCCGATTAAATTAATTAATTTAGATTTAGGCTAAGCAAGGTAAATCAAGTGTTTAACTGGTGAGTCTTGAGATCATGGATAAAACGTAGCTCATGTTTGATTATTTTCAAAATGTCGTTAATGATTTTTTTTGGCTTTTGCTATCCAACCATGTTTTTGAATAACCTTCCATTTGTACATTAACAACAAAATGACATGTTAGCTTGGTTTCCTTATGCACTAAACGAATCATAGCCTATCACCTGTTTAAAGTCTGTTTAGGCCTAATTTAGTTTTAAACCTTCATAAAGCTGATTGTGTGTCAAAGTTGATTGTATGCATAAAAATGGCATAGAATGAATTAATAAGACATTTAATTCATTGGCATTCATCGACATCAGAGAAAGCATCACAAGTCAAACACAAATTCTGATGGTGTTGACATCTGACAACATTGACACAATACCACTTTTCTTATTATATCACATGTGTTTCTCACAGAAGCCTGTAATGTTATTAAATTAAGCTTTTATTCCAGAAAATCTTACACAAATGTTGAATTGTACTCATGTTTGTGCCATGCAAGGCGTTAATAAATAGGCTTAGATACAAAATCAAAAGTATATCTAAAACCTACCAGGGATAGAATGGCGTCATGAGTGAGGATGATGTGAGAAAGAACAAGGAGTCTGCTGTGTTTTAGCTGCCCACAATTATTCCTGATTTTCCGTTCATTAAAAAAAAGTCTGACCAGTTAGCCTACGTATCACCCCCCACCCCCTTTTTTTTTGGTGAAACAACATGAAATTATACCTTATTGTTTAATCTGCCATGTTTTGTCTCAGATCTCAAGAATCAGTTTTCTGTGTTATGGTCTCTGAAGTCAGAATGTAAGAAGTAGCCTATAGTTATTAGAGCAATTTATGTAATTGAGCTAATGGGATCTCTTCCAGCCAAAGTACAACCCTTTGGCATACATAACCATAGACCCTTTTGACAACTATGAAGCACTGCAGGACACCAAGAGGTAAGCTTGCTTGTCTCATTTGTATTGCATTATTAATAGCTAATATTACATATATTTAATATTAAGAACTTTGGAGTTTGACTGTTCATCACTATAGGTCTTGCATAATTTGGATCAGTACTATGGGTCACTGTTTTGGTGAAGGGTAAAACAAATAAAACGTCAAATGCCACCCATAGGTATAATAGCCTAAGGGCTTGTAGTGCACCATCACATGCACTCGACTGTGCTGTCAGAGACATGGTGTCAAACACTACTCCAGCAGCTTTTCTAATCTTCTGCGCCTCATGAAGTTTCTTCTCTCTGATTGGTCTGTGTATATATAACCTTCTTTCCACAGGGTCCAAGCTTCTTTCTTTCAAACAGCATGTTTCCTTGTGCCTTTTCTTTGCATTGACCTGTCTCGGATACATTTTATTCTATTGATTGTGCACAGCCCCAGAAAGAGTCACACATTATTTTCAATGTACAGCTGATATGGTGACAAATAAAGTTCATTCATTAATTCATTCATTCATATAGCATTTGCTTTGAAAGCCCAAACTAAAAATATTGACATTCCATTATCCACTTGGTCCGTTATTCACCGGGGCTTCTGCCTCTTTTGGTATGCTGTTTAGGCTTGTGCCCATTACTCTGTTAAGGATGTGGTGCCCACTTTGGTATATAGATGTTTATGATTTTTTTTTAACTTATTCCACAGCAAAGAAACCACAAGAGGGTTCCAGGAGAAAGGGCCCGGGAGAATCATGGTCCTTAGTGAGGAGAAGTGGTGGAATGATGAGAAAGACAAAGACAATGAGGCGGACACAGTGTCCACCAGTGGAGATATGGAGACCGGTACGCTGGCCTGGATGTGGGAAGGCTTCAGCGTAGATGACTACAACCCAAAGCCACGACCTATGACTGTCATCCCGAAGGCCGTGGAGAGCAAACCTCGAGTGACCGTGCCGGAGCCGTTCCAGATGACCCTGAGGGAGGCGGAAAAGCGGCGGAAGTCCAGGCGGGCCTGGGAGGAGGTGAGGGTGGAGCCGCAGAAACCGCCGCAGTTCAAGGCCAACCCCATTCCCAGGAGCGCGCGCGTCTGCCTCTACGACAAGATGGTCCAGGGGTGCGAGAGACAGCGGCAGATTGTTCACGAGAAGCGGATGGCATTTCTCAAGGCCATGCAGTGCTCCTTCAGCGTCGGGGATGCAAAGTCCACCAAGCGAGCCCCAGCGGTGAGCACAGAGAAGCCCACTTTCAGACCTGCCATCAACCCCACTGTGCCGGACTTCACCAAGCTGCACCACACGTTTGAGGACCGACTGAAGCATGTCAGACAGAAAAGGCCGCCCACTGTGCCTCAGCCTTTTAGCTTCCAGGCCAGTGCACTTGGTGACCACCAGCAGACCACCAACAGCATGGTCAAGGAGCCATTAAAGACCACAAAGTGGCAAGATGACACTAAGAGATCAGTAGACCAGTGCACTAAGGCAAGGGCAAGATCACCAAGGCATACGAAGGCTGCTCTGTTGCGAGAGGGGGCTGTGAGGTGAGAGTATGTCTGCACATGCTATGGGGTGCCGTTATCTGTAAAGGATATCATATATATATCCTTTATATAGCATTGCTTAGGGTTCAAAGAGAACATCTATGTTTGTTTCTTTAGACCTACTTATAGATTTGATTCACATATATGGACAAGCTTGATATATTTGATTAAGAGAGACAGAGGGCAGAGAAATGTGTGAGCTGCACAGGTTCATTTTTTCCGTGATGTTTTAAACATCCTTTTTTAGAATATTATTAACAGAAAAAAAATAACTGTTTGTGAGCATTAGTTGTAGTGAATGTAATTAGGGGCAAATCTCAATAGGAAGAAACTAACATCTGAAGCAGCTAAACAAATGGAGTATGAGAACCAGAAGTCAGACACAAGGACCAGGCTGCAAAAAGAAGTAGGACTGTGGATTACTGCTCAGAAGTGCTACACTTCTGCAAATGAAAAGAGGAAGCAGTATTACAGGTTTGATGAACTACGACTGTTGTTCTCCCTAAGATCATTCAAGATCAATTGCTCAGAGCAAGTCAACAGACATTTGCACTCAGAGATGGCGAAATGCACTTTCCATACTCAAGTAGAAGTAGATACTTGTGTAAAAAGTACCGATTCAACTTATTCACTCAAGTAAATAGTAATGGTAACTAAGTACAGACTCGGCAATGTACCGAAGTAGGCATATAAAAGTAAAAATTATTGCAGCCTTTTTGGAAGAATATTTTAGTTTTTGGATTTTTGCCCCTTTTAGTTTACACCTCTTGGGTTCAGAGGTGTAAAAGTCCGGCTTCAGAAAGTAAAGGTCCTGCCACATATTTACTCCAACCATTCAGTATCAGCTGATTCTAATTAGCACAACTCCCCGGCCATAGCCTGGAAAATCCAGAGCCTGTTAATCTAGAAAGATTAAGGGTCTGGCCACGAATAACGAAAATGGCCTAACTCGAGGGGCGGCACCAAGCATGCATTTGAAAATCTCACTGCACGCTATTGGATAACACTACGACCAATGTTTACTGACTGATTCCGGACTTCGACACAATTGGATAACACTACGACCAATGTTTACTGACTAATTCGTTGCAGCGATGTCGTCATCTGTTTAGCTTGCCTCTGGTCCGCCCATATTTCAGATACACCGATGTGATTGGTTCCTCTCGAAGGGCTAAAAGTAACGTGCATCATTATTCATTGCCAGAGTGTTTCGCCGGGACAATTCAAATTGTGCTCTCGTGAGAACTCCCAGGATTTCCAGGGTACCTCAGCCAGCTAATGAGTGAAATCACGTGTGTTACGTGCACAGGTAGAACCAATACATGGTAGGACTTACTTTCTGAAGGTGGACTTTTACACCTCTGCCTGGGTTATAACAATGGCTTTATGTTCAAACAACTTCATTAGGATAAGAACAGTCACTTTTTGGTTCACATTTTATTTGTACAGTATGGTCCTCTATTTACAGATATTTAGATAATACACAAATTGTCAAATCTATCAAAACTGTGCTTTAACAATTTATGGTTAAGGTTAGGGATTGAGTTTGATTAAGGTGATGTCCAGTTGCTGGTTAAAGCACAGTTTTGATAGATTTGACAATTTGTGTATTATCAGAAAGTTCAGTTATTGGAACCTAGAGCCAGTGTTATCCTGGCAGGGATAACACTGGCTAGTGGTAACAACTATTTTAAAGACTGAATTTCCACAAAATCTGTAAAGTCTCTGCAGTAGGTGGACTATCTATTCTATATGAAGTGTTACCACTTTTTTTCAGCCCCTGCCAGAATAACACTGGCTCTGAATCTTACTTTCTGAGAATTAAATAAAGGTATACTACTACTACTACCTACATCCAGTAAAATATTGAGACATGTTCTGCCCGTGCCTTTGTGCCAGGAGAGAGCTGCAGGCGCGGAGTGCAGAGTACAGGGCAGAGCTGGCTGAGATGAAAGAGCGCGTCAACCGCAGACCTCTGATGCTGCAGAGCCTCTACGACGTCAGTACTCCTCTGCTGTCTGCTTTCCCACTGTAGAACACTACTCAGTGAACACTCCGCAGGGCAGGAGCAAGCCTCTTTTAACTGGCCCACCTCACTAAGGCCCTGCAGCATAGGACTTTCCTGGCTTGAGTTTAGCAGAATATATAGAAGATAAGATGTACAGTAGAACATATAGGATAACCAATTCACTCTATAGTCTGTATTGGCTTGGCTTTACGTACCATTGTTCTTACCAAGTGAAGTCTCTCATCAGTATTTCCCAGGTCATCAGTACTGCGGGTCATTTAGTCATAAAGTCACCTGTGTCCGTGTGCATCCTCCTCTTTGGTGTGTCTCTCTTGTAGCCAGCCATGCAAGACCACAACTCCTGTTTGATTCTGGAACACAAGGTGCTAGATGACTTCCTGCGTTGGAATCAAGCGCAGACCAGAGCCATCAGCTTCAAATAGAGAGTTAAAGGCACATACTGACAACCTGGAGGAAGAAATTTTGACTTTGTACAACTGACTACAATGATAAACACTTTGATAAACACTACAATGATATACACTTTGTGGAAATTCTGTTTTTCAATACAATGTGTAATATGCAAAAGGAATGTATACGTTTCGTGTAAATATTGTGGTAATATGTTAAGGGCATGATAATACTACATGTATTAGTATTTTCACAGAAAACATACATTAGCAGCTTGGGTCCTTGTATGTCATTTGCATCGCTTGTTAACGCCAATCAAATTGACTGCAGACAACATTCAATGTTGTGCTTCAGTGACCATAAACCAGTACAACATTTAAACCTACATGACATTGACCACATTGGGGTGTTAATTGTAAGATTTTTACGCACCCCAACAATTTCAGAACTTGAGTCTACAAGTCTTGTCTCAACATTGTCCTCTTTTGAACTGGTTTCATTAAAGACAGCAGTTAGAACTTGCTGACATGGGTTCTAAAAAGTGACTCCTATCTTTATGAAAATAACATGGCTACTGTAAGACTGTCAAATATTAAATGGAACACACATTTCTGTTGCCTTCAGCAAATGCATAAAATGGCTGTTCCCAATTCCAATCAAAATGCAAAAATTACACAAGTGGGACATGGTAATGAGGAATGAAAAGAACTTAGATGAACGACACTGCACATAATCAAACATAAAAGGGGAATAAAAGAGACCATTTTCATTTAAAAGTCTCACCAAACCTTTAATTTACATTGTTTTTCAAGACGGATGCTGAATAGAGCTTCCTCATGTATACCTAAAGCAATGTATTTAAAGTGATTCTTCAAAGCAATTGGGAGTATATACTTTAACATGATGCAAAGGACACATTTCATTTTCTTTTTTCTTCATTTTTTTAGAAAATAAAAAAGCAAACAAAGACAGAAATAAAACAATTATTCTGTTACAGATAAGTGTTGGTAACTATATAGTCCCATTTGTGTTAAGTGTGCTTATGGCATTTCTATACCAATCAAATCAATGGAAATAATACTCGTATACTCAATGAAAGGGCTAATTCAATTTGGGCAAATGTTGTGTACACTAAACCTCATACTTCAAGTGAAATTACAGCTGTGATAACTGCAGTGTCAAAATCCAAATAGTTCAGGACATCTTCAGATGAGTAGCTGACTCCATAAAGTGCTGACATGACCTCTTTAAGACTTTGGGAGCACTGACCAACAGAAATTAGACGAGCTACCACACTGTAGTAAGACATCATTTAAGTAGATGTGATTCATAGACAGTATTTGTAGAAAAACAAAAATGTGTCAATGGAGTGCCAACCGATATTTCACTGTACGTACAACACAGCACACCATCGATGAAGATTCAACAAACAAAACTTGAGATGAACCTCTTGAATACAATAGCATTTTTTGGACTGTGAAGAATTGAAGTTGCAGACCTTAAAACAATGTTCTATGAAGAGCAAAGTTCAACCTCCTGCCATAGTATACCATCTAGCAAACCAACAGAGAAGAGGGCTGACTATTTTTAAATGTTAAAATTGAAGGAAAAATAACACACCTTTTAAAAGGCTGTTCTGATAGCTGCAGTGTAAGCATAAATCATAAAGTTTGAAATTTGAGTGGTGTGAACACCCTATCTGGCAAAGCCCTATCTGGCAACCCTGAGAAAAATAAAAACCATTCATTAATTTCCAGCTGCTGCTACAGTGCTGAAAGGATTCAGTTCTCGCTTACAGAGCACTAGATGCTGAGCACCACTCCACTGTTCAGCACTAAACATATGTGCATATGGGCACCCTTCCTACCACATCATTAACGCTTCAACTGGCTGCTTACTAGAACACAGGCCACTGCATTCAACAGAGGAATAACAACCATTTTATATCTACCCAGATGACAGGTATATGAAAAGACTATAAGGGGATAAAATGACATATAATTCCTCCTCTGCCTAAAATATATACTGTACACTTTGATAACTGATGTGAAGGATTGATATGCTACAAATAATAGTAATAATTTAGAGAAGTTTTCTTTGTGGAAGAAAAGTGCCATGGCATAATTCTTTTGTCTGTAGAAGTGGATTATTAGATGGCTACCAGATTTTCCTATTGCCAGGAAAACAAAACAGTTGAAAAGTATCCCTCTGTTTCAAACACTTCAACCCCCCCCCCACACCTTGGCTCCCTCATACAGTACCATTTAGAAGTCATCCATCTGAATAATCACCAGGTTACAACGATGTCACACACTCACAGAGAGTACCGACATGTTGGGTACCCCTCCCCTTTTTAAGGCAAGTGGTGACCAATACGTCAAAAGTCCCTTGCCATAGGATGATGCCAGGCTTTAGAAGCCACGCTAGTATTGCAAAAAACAGAGATAAGTCCTCCACATATTCTAGTCAATTGCTTTTGGCATCTGTGGTTTGGTATCCACTACCAATGGCAGCCAAGCATGGCAAGGGCTATAATAGGAAAACACAAGCAAATTCATGTACATTTTCAACTATATACATAAAGCATTAAATAAATACATGTGCGCACTGCCATGTGTGTGCACAGAAAAATATTTGCCACAAACAAACAAAAAAAAACGATCAGTCTGACTGCGCAAGTCACTCAAGGATTTTCTGTACACTAACTGGAACGGCTAGACACACAGGGCACCCTAATGTGGAGCCCCTAACGGTTGTCTGTCTCTTCAGTGCGTGCTAAGTGAGGTAAACAGGACTTCATGTAAACACTTTCAGTATGCTTCAGGGAAGCTGGGGTGTGTTGGTAGCGCCTCCCCCTGCCTGTCCCCCCCCCCCCCCCCTCTCTCTGCGGACCCTTCAGTATGGGGACACACAGCACATGGGCCAGTCCTCCCTGCCTCCAACAAAGCTCTTACAGGCGAGGAGGGCAGGAGACTTGCTCTGTACAGCTCTGGATTTCGGCGGAAACGTGTTGGTCACCACAGTGCGGCGTTACACAGCAACTTCCCCCCCTGGTCCACAGTGGACGAGGGACCACTAAGTATTTATGTAGCATCACAGAGCATCCCCATCAATTACTACATCTACACAATAACACCACTACATCGTACAAGTAAAATACATTTTAAGTTTCTTTTTAAACAAAGTTATATATCTTCATTATAAATATTTTTCCTGTGCTGTTGTGCCCTCTATCAATACAAAATATAAATATAGTGTCATATTTACTATTTCTAGCTGTTTCCCTTTGTATACTTTTAAAGCATCTTTTTAAAACACAATTTGTCAAATGTACAATTTCAAACTAGAAATCTCCCAAGGAACATCTTCAAAATAAAATCTGACAATGTAATGAATTAAATTAAATAAAAAAAATAGTGACTTGTGACAGGAGGAAGGGTTCAAACATAAATTGTCCATGGGCCATGTGAGTGCATAGATGCGAAATTCATCAGAAATGTGTCAACCACTAATGCGACATGGAAACTCTTCAGGCTTCTTGAGGTTTGGTAGCTGGAGAGGAAGGGTGAGAACAGACTGGGTCTATTCTCGCCCACGTGTTGGTGAGATTATCCGGATCATTCCATCTCTGCTCTCTGTCCCTCTTGCTTGAGATCATTCCTGCTGTTTGAATGAACCTATTCCAACTGCTGACTGCGTTGAACTTGCCTTGCTCAAATAAAAATGCTAATGAATAAGTATACAAACAGTCTGTTTTCGAGGCCATGTTTCTAACACTTTGTGGTGTACATTCAGGAACATTCATATTGAAAGTGAAAAACAAAAAACAAAGAAACAACGTAACAAAAAAAGTTATTATTATTCACTATCATTAACAATTACCAATCGCCGCAATAATTTATCATATATTACAAATTATTTCTACTTTTTTTGCAGTCCATAATCCCTGCCATGGTTCTCTGTTCCTTAAAGTTTTTCTTTTGAGGGAATCCAGATATAAGGTCCAGACTGCTCCTCGATCACCATTTTGCACTGGGTATAAATGTCCTCTAAGGTCTCTCCTTGAACAAGAGCTGCAAAAGAAAAGCAGAGGAGGGGAGGAGATGATTGAGAGAAGCAGGCCGCGACACTCTTACTTTATATCCACAGTCCTTCTGCTTTTCATACAGCTTGCTTATTAAGAAAGCTACCCGTCTCCAATGGTCTGTAACTAAGTACATGATACCCACATGATATTCAACATTGGGCATTTATGGTATTTTAAGAATACTCTTTCTTTTATCATAGAGGACTCGAGCAACTAATAACCTTTATAGAGCAGGCATTCACACTTGTGGCTGCTAACGATATTCTATGTTGTGAGAATAAAGTGATGATGAAGTTCCTTGTTAGCGTAAAGATACAGTGCGTCTTGAAAACTCATGCATATTTCATAACAACAAAGACAAAGTGCTGAGAGTCACACACTCAGGAGGGCTCTGAAACCCCCTCATGTCACACATGATGGAGACTAATGGCTTTCTCCAGTTGGCCTCCGAGGCAACAGAGCTTGAATATGCAAAAGACCCCGGTGGCCCCTGCCAAACCCTCAGCAACTCCTGAGAAAGCTCCCGTAACAAGCTGTCAGACGCCACCCCCCACCCCTCCTTGTGATTTGCTTACCTGTGAAAAACTCGCCAAACTCCTGCTCCAGCTTCATGGCGCGGTCATACGTCTTCCTCGCCTGCTCTTCCGTCAGCCTCTTGTTCATCTCCCTGGAAACAAATCAACAGCTCAGTGCTTCACTCCCTGACAACACACTGGATTTCCTCACACTTGAAGGTTTAGGATACAATTTCAAAAGAACTACATTACTACTTACATTAATGATTCTATGGACCTGGGCTTTATAAAGATGGCAATTGGGTAGAGTTGTGCTACTTGTAGCCGTTTAATGGCATTCCCAGACACATCCAATATGCAATGCTTCCCCTAGGAGAGCAGGAGAAGGCAAGAATGAACAACAAACACTTGTTAAAAGTGAAAAAAAAAACAAGTGCTTTAGTTGAAGCTATGCCACAAAATCACTATAATCTACAACAAATGTATGAGTCCCATAAAACCAAACATCCAGAAATATTTATAGTTAATGATGAATTAATGGTGAATTAATGCAGCCAAGTAATGTCTCTCACCCGCTCTGCCACATATCTGACAGACTGTACACTGGTTCCATAAAGATTGTCATTGTATTGCCCCGCTTCAATGAACTTGTGCTCTTGGATGTCTTTTTCCATTTGCTCGCGGGAGGTCACAAAGTGATAGTCTCGGCCGTCCACCTCGTAATCCCGCTTCGGTCGTGTCGTGTCTGAGTGATGATGACAAGATGTGGGGTGACAGTAAGGAAATGATTTGGGGAGTCGTTTGTTCATGCATTAATATGCTGACAGGAATTTTACACACAGGACTCAAGACAGTCGAAACTGTCTGAATCTGTTCCTCAGAAGGACACGACTGGCCCTTCAGTGCAGAGACTTTCTTCATAAGTAATCTATGGCTTCAATTACTGTAAAAATGGGGACATTTTTTCATTAACTAGTGTGTGTTTCCTATGACTATAAAGAACTGTGAAGGTGTGAAGTGATCTTCTACAGGATCTAAAGACTGAGTGAGGAGGAGGACTATCTATCTGGTTCACTACATCCTGTACTGATAGATTAAGGACTGATTGGCTCACTTACCCACTTGCCCTGAACTGTTAGCTGCTTTTTAAGGTTTTAAAAATGAACAAAAAGACAGGTAAATAAAACACACACAGACAGAAAAAAAGACATAAAACACAAAAACGTAAAAAAAAACCCAACACAAAATAACAAACCAAAAAACAACTTCAACACAAACACATTCTAAATAAAGTCACAACACAAAACAGATGGGATAGTTGAACAAAAACACAAAAGACTCAAACTCAAAAAGCAACACACAAACACACACACAAACAAAAACACAAACACAAACATACCTGGAGTCTACAAACACAAATGATGCTGCACTGGTCCAGGGATGGATGGCAGAACTTTATAGCTGCCACACTACTTACCCTGATGCCATCCCTCTACTCTACCAGTGCCAGCCCAGACAGGCTACGTCTCCTCTGCCACCTACTGAGGTGGACACAACAGTACCCTTTAGAGCTGTGGGTTCTACTCACGTGGCACACATGAGCCAAATTTGTCGGGGAACTCAGAGATCAGGTCATCGTTCACTCGGTCCTTCATTGGCCCAAGAATGATGACTGGCCGGGCATAGGTAACTGTTGGGATTTAAAGAAAGCTTCTGTTAAAACACATAGATGTCAGCTGTCTGCTTTGAGACGCTGCCTGTGCTAGTATACGAAGGCTTTTATTACCAGGTCTGCTGAAATGTAAGGGGGGCCTGAGAAACACTTACTTTCTTGCCGCATGACAGGCTCATAAGAAAGAATCAAATCCTCTTGACTCCCTGTAGAAAGACAGAGATAATAAACACACTGGACACAGGATTGAACTGTCTTCCCAAGTGATGCTCATTCACAAACAACAGCTCTGAAAAATGTTATGCATACATCACACAATGTGTTATATGACAGTGTAGATTTGGACAAGGATGATGGCTTTGCTGAGAGCTCTGATGAAATACACAGAATAATCCCATGAGTCGGTTTCTAGGCACAGGACATAAAAACTTCATAAATCTGAGCAGAGGAGATTCAGATATGTAAGAGACCCCCACTTTGCATTTTCCATTTGTGCAACGACTCTAAGCTCGTCTAATGCCTCAAAATGTCTTTAGAAGCAGGAAGAAAGGCAAGCAGCACCATAGCAACAGATCTTGGTTAAATACTAGGGGGTGGATTCCTTTGTGCCTCAGGAAGTAGTAAGGAAATCACTACTGCCTGAGCCACAGTGACAGGGGCTTTTATGCTCTTTTTTTGTCCTGTGGTAGTGAAAACATGCGGGATATGGGGTTCTGAGCTCCCCTAGATCAAAGGCGGGTTTGTGCACGACAGGCCCACACCGGGTGGATCAGCTGAAGGTCTAGGCCAGATCAATCAAGCTCGGCTGTGAGGCGTGGCAGAATGCTCTGATGGATGGACGCTGCGGCCGGTGCAGACAGTCCATCCATCACCAGACCCATCCTGCTCCAGGAGTGTCGGCTGACGGTGGCTGAACTCCTCACCCTGGAGACACACACACACACACACCTCCTCCTGTAGCATGGCAGGGGAGGTAGCTGGGTGACTGATCTGTCAGCAAATAAAAGCATTCTCCTCCCAAACGAAGTCATTTAAATATCACTGTGCCATTTTAATTAAACATCTCTCCACCCAATCTGGTCCATGTTAGAGTGGCAAAGACAAGAAAAGGGGGAGAGAGAGAGAGAGAGGAGAGAGAGAGAGAGAGAGAGAGAGAGAGAGAGAGAGAGAGAGAGAGAGAGAGAGAGAGAGAGAGAGAGAGAGAGCTTGCCTGCTGAGACGGTTCACTGCTCTTTTGGCATCAGATCTGCACAGTATTCCGGAAGCATCACAAAACGTGTATTTGACATGAAGCTGAACTCTTCATGTCTCCGTCATGCTCTGGATGGGGCCCATTAACGCTCTTATTCAGAGCAGCCATGCACATCACACTCAATGGCCTTCAGCATCAACACACAAAATGTGTCCACACTGTTTCTGGGGGAAAATGCGCCATTAATGGGAACCTACAGGATAATGGACCTCTACATACAGTGTGATGCTTGGGAGTACAAGACAATATGTTTGGCATAAAGAGAGATTTTTTACCTCAAATGAAGGAAAGTGTTGGACAATAACTTTGCTATTTTCTTTCTTTCTTTATATACTGTTAATGGTGTCGAGAGGTATGTTGCAGAGGTTTTTCTTTTGTTTTAACACATTGTATTGTATTCTATGTGGAAGGTAGTCAGTAAGATCTCATGCCACAATTAGAGCAATATGATGCAGAGCATTCTACAGTTCCTTTTCAATAATACACAAAAAAAGACAAAAATGATGTCCCTACTGTATGTAGAAACATTTGGATGTGTATTATGCAGGCCAAGTCATTCTGATAGATTAAAATTCATCAAACCTTGACACAGCTTTTCATGAATATGGCAGTAGCTCTGCATAATAATGCATTCTATGTCAAATAATGTGGGCAAAATGCCATCACTGGTGAATACAGTATATATTAGTGACTAAGGGCCACATCACTCAGTGTGCCACAGGAGATAACGGAGCGCAGCCCCACATGGGCAACTCTCTCATTAAAAATAACACCCACTATTGTAATGACAGCCGAGCTATAAACTGGCAAAACAAGACACCCCTATATGAACTGTGGAGTATGCCTGCCGCAGAGTTCCACTGGCTGGGCACATGTGGGCACCGTGCCTCTGGGTCTCTGGTTCATGCCCGTCTTTGGAGGGCAGGCGGGCTTTTGTGCTGATGTTTTTCATGCTGTCAGAATCCATACAAAACATGATGCACAGCGTGGATGCAGAGGCTCCACACAGTCAACTGGCTTCTGATCAAAAAGCCTCCTCCTCCTCCTCCTCCTGCTCCTGCTCCTCCTCCGAGACCACACGCTGCACAAACTCTCACCGCAGCTAAGACGGTGTCTCCGTGATCAGACTGGAGACTGCTGTCATAACACACTCAAATGAACCTCAGAATGAGAGACAGTGCTGCTAATGACCAGAAAGTCTAAACAGTTTAGGATGGTGCAGTGGTAAGCAAAAAATTGCGAGCAACAAGGCAATTGCCACAAACGTTTGCCTCTGTCTGCTGAGTCTGATTGGACCTGGCTTTGGTCTCACTATAGCACTAATTTCATCTCATAGCACACCCCACTGGGCATGTTTACACACACACACACAAACACACAAACACACACACAAACACACACACACACACACACGCACACACACACCACACACACACACACACACACATACTGTACACACACACACACAGTTTAGGATGTCGTGGACGCAAAACAACCACCATGGTAACAGCAGCAACACAGACACTCAAACAAGCAACATTAACCAAGCACAAAGTCTTCTCAAACATAAAGGACCATGTGTGTATTACGACACATACACTGTATATTTTGGGGCAGGGTGATGCAGTGCATAAACAAGGTGAATGGGAGCATTATGTGAGAGCTGTAGACATTAAGGAGTCAAACGTCCTAGCTTGCCAGCATGCACAGATAAGATAATGGCACCCCTGCCACCACCCACCCGTCAAACGTCATTCCAGAACAGGGAACCCAACAGAACGGAAAACAGAACCAAATAGAAAAGGGACGAGCCAGAACTGGAAATGCATGGGGATGGGTTTGGGGGTAGGTGCTGCAGACGGGACCATTCCTGTATGGACTTACTCAGCGTCTTTGTCCCATAACCGTCGTCACCTAATCCAGGAATGTCCTACATGGCCGTCCAGCAGACGGGGGGGAAGGAGGGAGGGAGAGACAGAAAGAGAAACAGAGAGAGAGGAGGGGGGAGAAAGAGAGAAAGAGAAAGAGAAAGAGAAAGAGAGAGAGAGAAAACACAGCCACAGAAAAGGAAGGTAGAGGTCAGTGGAGTGAGGGAGAGAAGGCCTAAACGGCCCAACTGAGAGCCCGCTCTGTTCCAGAGCGCTCCGCTGGGCACTCTGACCGCTCGGCTAAGACAGACAGCTGAGAATATCCACACTGAGCAACCGCATGGTTCTGACAGCAGTGCCTGCGGATGCTCAGTGTTGGATGCACACAGCTCACTGTCATGGCGCCCAATACACACACAAAACTGCCTAAACCTGCCTGCACCAGAGCCCTGCTGTACGCTTGTGTGTGTGCGTGCATCTGCGTGGGAATGCATCAGGGAACCTGCAGGTCCAAAATAGTGTGTCTGTGCGTGTCTGCGTGTGTGTGTGTGTGTGTGTGTGTTTGTGTGTGTGTGTGTGTGTGTGTGTGTGTGTGTGTGTGTGTGTGTGTGTGTGGGTGTGTGTGTGTGGGTGTTCGCTGTGCCAGTCTCCACAGCTGCTACTTACGTTCCGAGTCACTGCCATCCTGCTCCCCTGGCTCCTTGTTCTTGTAGAATGGGAACTTGCGTGAAAAGATGAAGCTCTTTTTACGCTTTTCACTAAATGACTGTGAGGAGGAGAGAGAGCATGTGGGGCAAACAGGGACATGGGGCTGTCGTCACACACATGCTGACACACAGAGAAAGGAGCTCTAACAACATCTTGTGGGAAGGGACATCAGTGAGGGCAGGTCCAGTCAACAGGTGATTATTTATGCTCATTCAGCTTAATATATGTGGTCTGCAACATTTCATATTAATAAATGTTGACTTCCTGTAATTGACCATGAAAACCAGGAGAAAACGATCAGGGCATAGTCTCCTAAAGGCATCATAGTATTATGATTATCATCATCAATAGGATAAAATCATACATATATACCCTCAACTTTTAAGACTAACTAACTAACTAATATTACGAAGCGTTTAGAACACTGAGCCCTGAGTGGTCATCATTGCTGTTGCCCTGACCACTGATGTGCCTGGGGTATTCTCAGACATGGGAGAAATGGAACATAATATAACAGCCACAACAAAATAGGCAACATTGCGGTAGAAAACAACTATTAAAATCAACAACATAGAAAAACAGCAACAAACAAAGAAAAAAACATCATGGTTCATGCAGGTAACAAAGTGAGGTTCATGCTAAGCCAGACGCAACACACAGTGGGGGCGTGCGGAAGTTCTCTCCTCAAGCAAACATGCAGGATGTACCGGTATACCGTGTGTCTGACATGGAAAACTGAGATGGGCTGAGGCGCATGTTGACTGACTGTTTAAATATGTGTGTTTAAAGTGAGACAGCTGTCCTGTCTGTTGTAAATAATAGCTCTGATTACTGGTACCACAAAATAGCATGCCTAATGCTACCTATAATTGCTGCATTCAATCAAATAACAGTATATACATACATTCTGTCTCATGAGAACACTAACTCTGTTGAGTCTGTCCTGTTTGGCTTGTTCCTGTGGAGCCTGTAGAGGGACTAGGGACTTGCAGGTGCAAGACTTTGTAACAATGACTACGAGTCGAAATATCACAATGTCACTCTGAATATGATTTGAAATGTATAGATATTGTATGGGAGATGTATGAATCCATGTTGAACTAAAACATTTTTTATTATTATTTTATATTATATACATATTATATATTATATTATTTTTCTGCATTCTTGTAAACTGCATGTGTATATTGTCTGTATCAACGTCTTTAATTTCAATATGAAAATATATATGAAATAAATAATTCACTCATCGAAATAAAATCCAGGTATTCAAATTATAATCCTTCTTTTTAAACCGTTTATCGTAATGCTTAAGATAACAAAACCTTTATACTGTGCCAAGCATGAGTATGGGTGTCTTCTGTTTACTTAATCCTAGCTTAAATATTAAAACGCAGCTTTAATTATTCACTCAGGAAACCCCAATACATGTTAGAAGCTGCTTAGCATGTTGCTATGGATACTGCACAGCTCGCAATGCTTTTGCTGCCAGAAATGGCAGCCTCACAGATTTCAATATGAAAAAGAAAACAATCTTGCCACCATTTATTTGAAAAGTACAATTTACTTGAAGCGAGCCAACTTTATGAAAGGAAAAAAGAAATGGCATGCAGGCCCATTGTCCTGTTCTAGCCCACCAGCGTGACGCATGCGCTTCTCATGCTCGGAGACGTGTGCTATTGACTGGGACTGATGAGTTGTGGCAGGCTGACAGACAGGAGCGCGTCCTGCTGCTGCTGAGGGCGGCGTGGCGTGGCAGGCAGCGAGGACGCGCCGACGTGGCCCACTAGCGCTCTGTGCTTCTGACGAGGAGGCGAACGGAGAGAAAAAGAGAGAGAGGCAGCGGGACAGGCAGGGGCCGAGACCGCCGAGGAGACTGGACAAGGCTCAAGTGATCGTATCTGTGGTGAGATGTCAAGACCCTGACCTTTAGCTTTTCCTCTCCTGGGAGCTAAAAAAAAAAAAAAATGAAGGCCCCCAAAACCCTAAATCTGTAGATCTGTTTGAGCTCAAAGGTAAAGTTTGACATTTAAGTGTCAGAGTGTCACAGTCACTTTGTCAAAAGAGACAAGCCTATTACTGTATATCAAATCAAATCTTCACAAACTCTGACAGGAATTGGTTGTGCAACTCACCCCCTTAGAATCAATGCTGCCAGGTTTGGCGTTAAATTTCACCGTCTTCAGCCGCGCTCTTTCTTTCCTCTCCACTCTGCAAGAGCACAAAATGATGCCGTCAAATACCCCTGAAGAACTGATGTTGATGCACTTTCATATGCCGTGACTAATGTTTCTATGTTTGCATGTTTGTACAAGAGTGATTGTGGTCACTGACATGTTTACACAAAGAGAAACAAAATCTCACTTACAAACAACTGAGACACATGGGTAAAGCCCCGAGTAAACATACTGGTGTGTTGTACGGTATTGTCAGACGTGTGGAGTGGTGTGTGCTGTAGCACCAGGTGCGGAGAGATATGGCTTGGTCTGTGGTTATGTGTGGTGTGTTGTGATGAGATGTGGTGTGGTGTGGTGTGGTGTGGCGTCTGCTGTGGTGAGGTGTGATGCAGTGATATCTGGTGTGGTTTGGTGCGGTGAGGTGTGGTATGGTGTGTGGTTGTGTGTGTGGTGGTGCAGAGGTGGTGAGATGCGCGGTGCCTGGTGCAGTGATCTGGCGTGTGTTTTGGGGCCCACCTCCTCCTGCTGGGGATGACGCCCATCTCTTCGCTGTCTCCGTCCGGCGTGACCCTCCTGGCCTGCCACCACTCATCGTCCGAGGCGTTGATCACGTGCAGGATGTCCCCGTACCGGAAGCTCAGGCCCTGACTGGGCAGACCGCTATCCTTGGCCTTCTCATAGTCAAACAAAGCCCTGGAAACACACACACACACACACACACACACACACACAGAGAGAGACAGCAGTGAGTCCTCAGTTCACACACACTCATTCACACTCATTTCCACAGCAGTCTGTCACCATCTGTGACCCACACTGTCAAGCAGGACGAGAGAGAGAGAGAGAGAGAGAGAGAGAGAGAGAGAGAGAGAGAGAGAGAGAGAGAGAGAGAGAGAGAGAGAGAGAGAGAGAGAGAGAGGCACACATTGGGAAATGAAATCTGCATGAATTGCTGGCAGTGTATAAATGTTGTGAACTGAACAGCAGCTGCTTCTATGCTTTCCTTTCACACATATCAACTGCCAGCCAGAGTCCTATTTAACAGTCACGTGCTTCTGCTGGTTCTCCAGCATTCACAGGTAGTGAAGAAATCACAGAAAATTTTACAGAATCGCACAACCTCAATTTCACAGAAATGTTATACTAATGTCTTTTCATCACGTCATAGTACAGTAATTGTCTAATCTAATAATCACATATCTCTATTGTATTATGTGACAAGAAAAAGCCATTAAATTGTGCTGAAGACATTAAAGCTTTGGAGAAGAAATCAGCACCCTGAGGGGACTGTGGTAAATGGCTTTGTAGGCAGCGCTGCAAACGCGTCTCCAAGGTAACCCAGTGCCTGCTGCCATCATCAATGTGCCAAACTTTAGGGAAGCAATTCTGATGCCTCTCACACTGTGCCGCTGCCTACGGGCAGACATGCCCACTGTTCACACAACAACCCACAGTGATGATCCGAGTCCACACAGAGAAAAGTACCAAATAACTATCAGTACATATGAAACATACACATGATGAAAATACAACGTAACAACTATTCATATAGAACAGAAAAATATAACCGGTATTTTTCTGGTATAACAATATCTTTATTTTTCTTTTCTTTGTTTATTCTAGCGACCATGGGGATATTGTTAATCTACTTTGAACGCTTAAAGAAAGCTTTTTAAGAACAAGACCATAAGACTAGACCATTAGGGGAAAAACGAATTACTTAAATGACTAATCCATTATCGTTCCATATTTGTAATTTGTTTCACAAGACATCCTCTTGCAGCTTTAGTGAATATGTATGCAACATGTATGTATGCAAGTGCATTTGTTTATGCTTATATTATCTGGAGTGTCACTGGCTAACTTGGTTTACTTACCTCTGTGTGTGCTTTTATGAGAGTTGTGTCCTTCATGTGAACCATAGCTGGGACACTGAAGTTTCCTTATAAATATTAATAAATCTCTCTCTCTCTCTCTCTCTCTTAAGTGACATTCACAAACAGTGGAGTGTGTCATCACTCTCTCAGGTATCAATGAGGGACCAGTTCAACACATCCATCTCCCGCTGCACTCGACCCTCTAATGATTACCATGACAACAGATAGGTGCGAGGGGGGGAGAGGGGACCTGTAACACAGAGCCTCACTTCACTCAGGTGATCTAATGGCGCTCTCTCTCTCTCTCTCTCTCTCTCTCTCCTGTGAGGGGGTGAGAGACCGTGTTTGCTCTGTTTCTCTCCGGTGACATTTCACGCACAGGTGCTTGTGTGCCCTTTCCCTGGGAGAAGTGTTGCAAACAAACACGAACGCCAGTAAAATGCCCCTACTGACATATATCTGCATGCATATGCCATGGTGTGAGGGTACTTCATGCCAAGGATACAACAGTGTGATATGCAGCATCACAACAGTGCCTACTAATTAACTTGGAGGCTGAAAAGGATGGGTAACACTTTATTTGACAGTATCGACATAAGAGTGACATGACACTGACATGAACACATGACACTGTCATGACCAGGGTAGGAATTTCCCGGCGGCCACGACGGCCATGGCCGTCATTGCCCCTTGCGTTGGCCGTGATGCCCCTTTGAAAATCAGAGGTTTACAGGCCACTGTGGCCTTGTTGCCCCCTTGTTTCAATATTCTGGCTTGCGTCCGACTAATAGCATATTTTATTAGCCTATGGCCTGTCAAAAATAATCTTAGCATTCACAGCGCAAATTAATTTAGTCTTTTACGCAGTGGAGAAAGTGACGCACGGCAAGAAAGAAAGTGCGTCCAAATTCACCCATTCAACTACTCACAAAGTAGCCTACTCATTATACAGACATCACACGTATCATCATGAAAGAGCTTTTTCTCAGCTTTTAAACGATGTTAGCCACTAATTGCTGTGGTGAACGGTTCGCGAGACAAGTCAATAATGATTCAATTGAATCATAAATTCTAGGTTCTGCGCCTATCTCCCTACCCATTTATCTCGGTGGAATACTTCACAAACCCTTCGTTCAACACATGACAAACCATATATCAAAATAAGCACCTTACCGAGCACAAAGGTGTAAAGCAGTCCCCTGTACAGTTAGCCGTTCCAGAGTAATCTGTTTTTGAATTTGCAGCAACATGCATGTCTCCAAATTTGGGCTTTAAGTTTCACAATGTGTTTAAATTTTTCTACATGATTTCATAACAGGCCAAATATGAAATAAATGTTAAATATGGCCTATATATTTGTAAATATTAGATGATCAGATGATTTACAGTTCTATGTAATATGTCATGTTTCATGTTTTTGTAATGTTTCATACAGTGATGCAGGTCTACTGCTGTGAATAGACTAAATACAACTTTGATAATTTTTTATAGCCTACTGTATAGTTAACTTTGGCCTTCGTGCCCTGACATGTGGCCTTTGTGCCCCCCACCAAATATGCCCAACTGAAGGCCAAGTGGCCTTGCCCCTAAAATGGTGAAATTCCAAGCCTGGTCATGACACATGAAACCTAACCCTAATCCTAACCTCTAACCCTAACCTTAAACCTAACCCTAATCTTAACCATAACTTCTTATGACAAAAACCAAACTTCACTTAATAACAGAAGCGTTATGTCATAAACGTTTATGACTTGTTTATGACACGTTCATGACAGTGTCATGTCACTCTTATGTCGACAATGTCAAGTAAAGTTTAACCAAAGGATGTTTTAGTATTGCATAAGTAGTGTTGTAGTAGGGTTGCATCCTAAAGCTACACTACATAAACATTAGCATGGAATTTAAATACAACCCTTAATAAAAAGGAGATACAATTATGCAATATCATATATATGTACTCACATTAAATGACTACAAAAAGGACAGAACAATTAGTAATAACAGCGAGAGGAGGAGAGGCAAAATAGCGTCTTGGTCGGTCTGTGTGTCCCAAGCTGTCACCTCTGTGGAGGCAAACCATCAGCGGGCTCTGGGGATGTATAGGAAACTATGGTTGGCATGGTAACTACAAGCTGCAAGCGAGCCATGGAAATCTGATGGTGCAGTAAAATTCACACAATAGCAGCAGCTGACAAGCACAAAAACCTGAGCAACTACTGTGCAGATAATGAAGCAGAACAGAAATGTTCCCATCATCCAGTGCTTTTTGGTTTCATAGGTTCAAAATGGCTTGTGTACTCAGTAAACATAAAAATGAAAGGTCAAACATGGTGATAGCCCTTGAGGCATGTGAATGTGTAGAGGCATGACAGGGGACTGCAGTTATATCGCGTGTGGTGTGAAATTAGCACAACTTCAGTGGAGAGAGAGAGATGTGTGTCTGGCACGGCCGTTCAGTTGGGCTAAATCAGAGGGTCTGCACAAACAATCTGACGTGATAGGAGCTGTCTGCCCAGTGGACTAGAACCAAAACATGTGCATACATCATCACTATGAAGTTCGTGTTGAACTCCGATTGGGAATGCATCGCAAAAACACACCAACAGGGGACTGCTGTATAATTGAGCAATTTGGAAAAACACTAAAACTGGCATATTGAGGCTAATCTTGGTTTTCCACTCTTTGTGCAGCCATGTTATTTTTTAAGTCTGTACATATCCAGAAATTAAAAATATATTGATTTGGGGTTCAACATGTTGTTTCTAGACTGTCAATCTGATTTGTTGCTGAATTATTTGATTTACAACACCAGGCTTAATTGGATAACAGGACCCAGGGCTGCAGAAGTGTCTTGGGGTCCATTTGTTCAATTACAGTAATAAGTCTCTTGGCAGTATTGATGAGGCTGATCGCTAACGCAGCCCGAGGGCAGCAGTGTTAGCAGGGCTGGAACCTGCTCTCCTCAGCACTAGCATCCGCCGCACCGCACCGCACCACAGCGCTGGGAAGGTGCTGAAGTTTCTAAAGCGGGGGGACAGTTTGCTTGCTCAGGCAATTCATTGGGCTAACGCTCCCGACAGGAGTGCTCTGTTGTGGGAGTCACGACAACTCATCTGAGAGCGAGAGAGCAAGAGCACGCGCTGCTAAGCAGCAGCAGCAGCGCATTAGGACTTGGGTGTAATGTAGCAGTCAGACGGAGGTCCGGGGCGCCTGCGGCCAGCGAGAATCGACACAGGTGCTCACATCAGGAGCCGAGCGCTGCTCGGTGCTGCGCTGTGCGTAATGCCGGCCTAGCGGACATCTGCTCCACAGTGGAAACGCTGAGCCCCGAGAAATTATAGAGCTGATCACTCAGCCACGGCACACGCCTGCTGCCACGAACAGAGGTTTTCACAGCCACAGCAGAAGTGCAGAGCATGGGCTGTTTAAGGAAGGTCATATACTCTTACATATAGCATAAGGTTGCTCTTGGGTGCTCCTTGTTGGTGCCCCCCACCCAATCCCAATCCTCCCCCACCTTTTTTATGCAGCCCTTGCCACTTAATCTACTAAACCCCTCTTCTACTGCACTTTTTGCCCCCCCCCCCCCCCCCATTAATGCACAAATAGGCTGACACCAGACATAATTTCACTGCATTTCTTACTTCCAGTAACTATATGCATGTGACAATAAACTTCCTTGTATCCTTGTATCCTTGTATATACGGTCTTTAAAACGTAAGTCTTTGGCAAAAAATGGCAAAAATGAATTGGTTAAATAGATATTAGTCAACTTTGTCCAGAGGACCTTTGTGAGTGCTAATTTCTTACCTTTAGGTATTGATCTTTAGAAAGATCATTGCGAGTATTTTTACTTATGGCATGGTTTATTCTCAGCTTCATAGTTCATAAGCCTGATATTTTGAATGCTGATTACTTGCTCTTCTCCATCCATGTCTGCGGTATATACCACACATCTATGTGCATGATGTCCATAATACAGTAAACACACACACTCATCCAAGCCCACAAGTCTCACACACACAGAGATAATGTTTAGTCACCAAATCTAGAGAGAGCACGTTCTCAGGCCTCAATCTCTCCTGGGAGTGGAGACTGTTTGGCCTTCAGGGAAAAGCAGAAGATGGCCCACTGGAACTGCCATTGAACCCACTGAGCTCTCACACTGTTGCAGGGCTTCAAGGAGCTCTCTGCTGAGCACTGGAGCAGAGATGCAGTATGCAGTGTGCAAATTATTGCTGTGAATGAGCGAAAACTTTTGGTATTGTTGTCATGGTTACCTGCTACTGAATGGAAGATTACTGTAAAAGAAATGATACCACTACAGAGACATCAATCACACATCAAACAGTTGCACACAGCAGATACAGAGTTGGAAGATGACCATATTGGGCATGGGGGAAACGGCACATATGATGTTCTGTTCTGAAGGTCTGCATTACAGTAGCTGCAAACCAAGGCTTCGGGAAAAAATGTTGCTTAACTATCTAGGCGCTTCTATGGCAAGAGGTCCTAACTAGACTCCTAGGGGTTCAGCATAACCAGTGACCCATTAGTATATCTCGATGTGAAAAGATTATTTAGTATTAGTAGCATTACAAGAAATGTTACTTTTAGTCAGATATGGTCTGGCTATAAGAAATACATGAGCAGTCTGATTGAAAGCACTTAAATATTATGACTTAGCCCACGCACAGGAAAACTGTGCTTGAATAAAACTGTATGCATTTGTTTTAAATTGGTAATGTAGTCTGGGAGTCAACTGGCAGGAGTAACTGGACTGTTATTGATATCCACAGACAAATAGTCACATGTCACAAAGCAGTGTGGAGATGGCTGGCACTGTACTGAACACAGGGGATCATTTAAAACAAAAGACCACTTCCATTTATTCTCATGGTTTAACACTGAATGTTATATAGACGCGTCTAGAACGTGGTCTAAATCAGCAACAACAGCCTGACTTCAGTCTGGTGAATTTTTATTTTCATTCTCCTGGCATCAGACAGTCTTTTGTGGACTCCATTTTCCATGTTTCAAGCTCAAACTTGTAATGGGGACTCCAGGCAACACAATGCGAGACACTTTGTCTTCCCAGGCATGTGTTAGCTTACCAGTATGCTTCTGGTGCTCTTTGACTTCGAAAGTGAGCTTCTCTGCAGTGTGACCTGTAAATAGGTCCCCTGGGTAAGCAGTTCTGAGATAAGCCAATTGCTGTGTTCCCCCGCACAGTATGCAAAGGTGGCAAACTCATTTGTTCTCATGTCAGAACAGGCCATTATAGGGGCAGGGTAATATAGCGCCAGAGTAGTTCTGAAGAGATGACATTAATATTTGCATACCCAGAAGGCCAAACTCATTGTATTCCACAGACCGAACACCTTGCTTATCTATCTGCCGACCTATTTTCATGTACAGGGGGATCAATGTGGTCCTAGGCCATTGTTATAAGGAGACTTCACTGTTTAACTTTTGTTACAGCGTCCTTCCCCACATGATAATTTACACTTACATTAACTTACTTACATTAACTGCCACGGTTGCTTGGGTCCATTACCACATAAGCAAATGACCCCCTCAGTAGCCTCATTCTAATCATATTTGTGATCGTATTCCACAGAGGGTTAACTAACCCATTAACAACCTTCGACTACCCATGGAACAGATCATCACCAGATTCTTTGTGTTTGATCAATAATGACTTAATGAAGCGTCTTAATTAATTAATTAGGAAGAATCCAAATTAAAAAATGTGGTTCCACAAGTCTGCTGAGATGGACATAAATGGAACACAGGCACAGCTAAATTGTCAGGGAGTGTTTGTGGGGTGCAGGAGAGGGTGTGAGGGTGTGTGTGTGGGGGGGGGGGAATCAACTGGTGTATGCAGTGTGGGCTTCTGGGAAACAGATGGAGGTTGATGTGGTTGGAGCTGACATACAAGCATACAGAAGCGTCTGGGAAATCCTCTGCCCAGGCACGCAGAAGGGCTAGGGGGTGATTCCTTCTGACTGAGCTTCACACAGAGAGAGAGAGATGAGAGAGAGAGAGAAGAGAAATAAAGAGAGAGAAAAGATAAATATATATAGAAAAAGAGAGAGAGAGAGAGAGCGAGAAAGAAAGAGCGAGAAAGAAAGAGAGAGAGAGAGAGAGAGAGCGAGAAAGAAAGAGCGAGAAAGAAAGAGAGAGAGAGAGAGGTCCACACATGACCCCCCATCCCTATTCCCCACTGTGCCCATACTGTAAAATGTTGTGTTGTGATCCCAGAGGCTGGACCAAAACAGCCACTTCAGCTTAGTAACACTGCAGGACACTGGACCCATTCTACCCATAGAGAATCAAGGCTCAAGTTCATATTGGGCTCTGAAAAGCGCCTTGAGACATATTCATATTTTATGGCGCTATATAAATAAAACTGAATGAATTGATTGGAATAGAAGTGGAATAGACTTGGTGGATCAGCTCTGGCGCTTCTCTGGCCAGGACACGCTGCGTCTCTTCCACGGTCACCTGCTCCTGGGGTATCTTGCTGTGTTTGTGCATGCCAAACAAGAGCACCTTGCCAGGGGGGCTTACCTGACGTAAAGCGACCGCTTCTGATTGGTTCGCAAGGAGCCGGATCCGGAGCTCATGCTGTGGTTCATCATCTGCTCGCGCAGGTCATGGATCTTGGCCTCAAAGCGCCCGTACTCTGCAAGGGGGTGGGGGTGGGGGGGTGGAGACAAACACAACAAAGTACACAAGGTAAATGAACACGCACAAAACCCGCGTTGGCTCTGCACTGAGAGTCTGCACTGGTGCAGGATACCTCTCTCAGGACTCTCTGGAGGCTGGATGCTGGATGCTGGTGCTGAGTAGGAGATCCTGTGTCCATCTAGACCGGCAGCTCGATTAAAAGGTGGGCTCTAGCTCTATTTTGCCAGGCTGCTCTGCCTCCCATCTCTCAAGGTCAAGCAGTCGATACAGGCTGCTCGTGTCTAGATGGCCTGATGACAATTCCCCAAAGAGCACATCTATTCTCTGCTGCAGCGTTCCTATATCATATAAAATATCTGCTGGAAAAGACCACTACTCCCGATAGTCTCCCGAAGGAGAGGGTGCTGCAGCTCAATTTTAACACAGATGCCCTTCACTGCTTTACATGCCTAACTGCAAGGACAGAGCAGCTGTAAGGAATCCACACCTGACTACTGAAAAGCCCCCTGAACAATGCTACTGCTATGTGCTTTGTTATTCTCTAGTCATCAATCATCACCGAGCCCCCTTCAGCATGTGCTGCATCAACACTTACAATTTTTAAAACGGCAGCAACACACACAAAAAAACCAATTGCAGCATTAAAACTTCATTCAATGTCTCCATTAGAGCAGACACTGCATCCTGGGCAAGACAATGACGGGTAAGGTAACAAGCTTTCCCATTCAACTAAATACAAAAGAATAGGAATACTTTAAAGGAAATAATTCCATCAAAGGAAAGGGAAGAAAACTTCAGACCTAACATCTCCTAACACTGGATTTGGGAAAATACCCACAGCAAATATTGTCATATTTTAGGTAAAGGACTTGAATGGGAAGGTCATAATAGAAATTCACTGAAGACAACAAATCAGTAACTCCAACAGCAGTAACATATGTTGTAGTCTCTAACTTTTGTAACAATCCACTGATTTGAAATAAAGAATTATCTAGACACGTCGGAATATTTTACTCTTCTGATGTGCATTTAAACAAATCTCTCGCCATTTTGTAAACACTAAAGATTATTTGGTTTTAGATCCATTAACAACATTACTGGAGGGAGTCTTCATCTTAATTGAAATTGAAATTCAGCTTAATCCTGATTTGGAGTTTGTGTGAGCTTGGTGTGAACACATGGTCAGCGAAGGGAATAAAATGCATTGTGCACATGCTGAAACAGAATCTGCAAAAATAGTTCCCTGATCCTGCATAGATTTCTGAACATTACATATAAATACATAACTGAATATGTCTAAGAGAGCACCATCAACCACAAAAACACCAACACCACACCAAAAACAAGACTAAGGAGCAAGCAAAGGAGGTTGGAGAAGAAAACCACTGCAGCCTTACAAATGCCTTGACCGTAACTCTCCCAGAACAACAGTCCCTCAAAACCAGCTCAGCGAGGAGCCCAAACCCCCTCCAGGTCTCCCAGTCATCCTTAACCAGCGCCTCTCAGGCATCGGAGGGGAGAAAAGACCACCCCCCCCCCCCCCCCCAGCCGTTAAAAACAGAGGCACCCTTCTCCAAGGAGCGCACACTTAGGTGGGAGGAAGCGCAGATTAAAGTAGCTTTAGCGCCCACAAGGAGTAGCGAGACGCCGGTGCTGCCAAAGCCAAACAATTACACCCGACAGCCAAGAGACACACAGCCGCTCACATGCACAGATTAGCAGCTTACTGCAGCACCCGAGCTGTTTTTTTTTAGAGATCAGATAAAGGGAAGGAGAGAACAGAGTGTGGTGTGGTGTGGGGACACACTTTAAAAACAACCCTCTGGCGCAAAAGAAGATCCCTGAACAGTCTTCTGTTATTGAGGCTCGCAACCATGCATATCGGGGCTTTGCTGCCTGGATACCTAATAATTTCAAACAACAACACTCAAATTTGCATATTGCAACTTGTGAATACAACTTAGTGTGTGTGTGTGTGTGTGTGTGTGTGTGTGTGTGTGTGTGCTACTCAAAGACATGTAGCTGACACTTTTCTTCACTGTGCCACAGCACAGACACAATAAACTACAACAACACAACCACTCAACCAAGCAGAATTGCACACACCCCCATGCAGCATCAACACACAAGTTCAAGACACCGCGGCAGACTCGGACACTCCCATTCCTTACCTCTCTCTCTCTCCGCTTCCTCTGTGTCCACTCTCTGCACCTCTCTGTCAGACTCAGACAAGCCGCTTACTGCCTGGAGTGTGAATGGCTCTCTCTTTCCCTCTCTTTCTCTCTCTCTCTCTCTCTCTCTCACACACACACAGGCGTAGGAGCATGCGTACGATAGCTCAGAGGAGAAAGACAACAAACGCTAGAGTGGGGAGGCTGCAGATGCGGCTCTACCCGTGCGGCAGGGAGCGGGGGGGAGGACTGGGGGGAGGAGGAGGAGGAGGAGGGGGAGGGGGAGAAGGAGGGCGTGAGCCGAGCGCGCTGCTCTGACGAGAGCCTCCCGAGCCGCCATCTCAACAGCCAATGGCCACTCCCCACTCCAGCAGTCCTGCCAACGGCGGCAACAGGAGTCTGCTGCGGAAAGCTGCTCAAGAGCACAGAGCTTCTTTCTCACGAGGTGATGGAATTTGAATTGAATTGCTACTGGATTTGACTCTAAATTGAGTCTGAATGAGCATTCTAATCTTGTGATTAATAAAGCAAAGCAATATTGTGAGTAGCTTCTCTTGTGAGGGACATGAAGCCAACTCAAATACCATTGTGAAATCCTTTCACACACTAGTACACATGATTTGCAGTTATTTGAATAAGTAATAACAAACTGTGATTAGCTTAGACACAGTGAAATGCAGTATGTTGGATAACTAACAAATTACAAGTAACTCAACAAATTGTATAATAAGTTGAATAAATAACACATTTTGTAGTGTTAACTGTACTAACCGCACTTGCATGCAATGCAGTACACAGGCAATTTATGTAATAATTCACTGTGCCAAAATACATCAGGTTTGAGTTCTTCTTTAGGGGCCGTTTCTGTGGTGTCACCTGGCCAGTGTGGGTGAGAGTGTGTGTGTGTGGGAGAGGGACTAATCTGCTCTGACACCTGCTCCTCTCCATCAGTCCACTCCCTCCTGAATGGGAGAGTGCCGGCCCATGGCTGCTGGGACCCAACGCTGCACTGTGGCGTTTAGACAGTCAGACAGAAAGGCTGCTTCTATTCACCTCAGCGACAATCTCAACCATCATTTCTCAGCTAATAAAGTGTGAAAATGTGATATGCTTGAGAAACACTGAACGAGATCCCCAACTCCTGTTTTACCAGCATCGTTTCTCATTATAATGACTACAACTTTGTCTCGGACAATAAAGACCATTCTGAGAGTCTGAGTAAAGCGCTTTGGTCCAGAGCTCCCCCGATAAAATGTGACCACGACATAATGGTCACTCCTTTATAACTGTAGCAGGTGAAACGATGCAGACACGCCATCTGGAGCTTGCCAAACCCAGAGCCAAGGCCAGAGGCAGCCGCAGATGTGTTGGCCGAGGGCTGGTCAGAGAGCTCTGGCGGGCTGTACAGCCATGTCCTGATGTCCTGCTGCCACCGCTGTGGCACCGGCAGCCACTTCGCTGGCCAGCCCACTGGGCATGTGGAGGAGACCGCAGCCACACGTTAATGGGAGTGTGGCCACTCTTTAAAGCAGCCAGATGCCTTTGTATTTGGCACAGTGGAGTACCTTCAATGACATAAATGTTTTTTAGGAAAATAAAGTTTTTAGGATTTTTTTATTCTTGCTAAGAATGAGCCACCATTCAACTGCTCAATCACCGTGTGAAAAAAAAGGCTGTGACAGAAGTGAAAACTGCCATCGTCTACCTTACTGAAACATTCACACAATAAGCACAGAGTGATGATTTGTATAGAGCAAACTAGCAAACTAATCTGACAACTCAGCATGACAATGCAAAGGCCCCTTAAAATACACCTACATTTAACATGCTGATGTAATAAGATAGAACTGTGTGGTCCATTAGACATGGTGCCCGTCACTTGAGGTGCTCATATCTTATCAGCTAGGCAGACACCCAAGGCTATGTTTATTTTGGACTATCTATACACAGCCCTGGGATTTAATCACAACTAACAGCCAACAGTGTCCTTCCGAGTCTGGATAGAGACTAGACCTTCATAAAAGAGCCTGAAATCCAGCCAGCATGCTGTCTTCCACTGGACTGGAAAGTGGTGAAATATCTGAAACACTGGTAGACAAACCCCTGCGTCAACTACACTGTGCTCGATAATGGTGAAATAGCTGAAGCACCTCTATCAAAGATGCATGGTATCCTTGAAAAAGCATAACCACAAGAGATGGAAGAGCTGCTACAGTACGTTTATTTATTCAGCTTCTCTGTTGTCAGATCAGAGAGATACCCATACTCCAATGTGTTTGGTTCCTTCTAGGCTGAGTTATTGACTCAAATAACAAGGCAATACATCACTGTGTCCACAGTGTTTTCTTTGTGTGTATGTGTCAACAAAGAATCTGTGTGTATGCACATGACAAACAGCAAACTGACACATTATGGCTTTGGTTCTGAATAGTTTAGCTTTACTTTGGAGAGAGCAATGGTCCCTAAGTAGTTGTCTAGCTCTGGGATACCCAGACATCACTTTGCTTCCACTAAAGTACACCATAATTCATTGACATATGACAACCTAAAGACAAAGCAAGAATAAACAATTTTCTTACAGAGAGAAGATTGATGGTTAAAACCCACTACCTGCTCTTGCTAGTGCACCAATCTCAGCACCAATTACATACATCACCACAAAGGCCCTAAGCAAATCCGATCCGAAAAACAATACCTGTCCAAACCATTTTCTTTCCTTGTTAACGCAACAGCTGACATTTTGGAGGGCTATAAGGAGAGACGCACAGGCACAGAGGTAAAGGTTCTCCATAAATCAATGGCAATAAAATATCACTGGCATTATTCAGACAAGTGTACTGGGTGTCGTGCCTGAAGATTAATGCTTTCCTTGTGATGTGAATAAATATTCAACCAAAAATTCCCATTTACATATCGGGAACAAATGGGGGGGACGAGGTACGTAAGACCTACATGGAACAGTTATATCTGCTCAATCCAACAACAAAGGTACGGAAAAGAGGATAATGCATGTCGTGATGTACCAGGCACCTGCATCTCAACCAGACCCTCATTATGAAAATCTGATTGTGAACTGAGTTTGTGATGTACCCAGTAGACAAAAGTGTTCCCTCTTGAGACACCCAGACACATACACACACACACACACACACACGTTCCTGCTCTGTTTCTGTATGCATGTTTCCTGTTCCTAATTGCCCATCGAGGGGGGCTGCAGCGGAGGCTGGCGGAGCTAATGCCACTGCAGGGTCTCTCCTGACGTCGCCAGGGCCCGGGTGCATACGCTGATTCCAGCTGACAGGTCGGAAGCACCTGAGGGACGGGCTGCGTGGCTCTCAGGCGAAATGGAGCTCGCTCCGGCAGACCAGCACACAGCGGTGCACAATTCAATCGGGCTGAGGCTCACAAGCACTTACCGATCTGGCGAGAAATAACTCCTATTGGACTGACAGCATTCCAGCCGACCTACATCTCTGTCTCTGAGTGGGTTTGTAGAGTTGCCTGGCAGTGAGATTCAGCCCCCATTTCAACTCCGAAATGTTATATTTTTGACAGTTTCATAACACCAAGCACTGCCATATATATATTATTTTTTTTGTTCTTCTTGGGAACAGCACCTCATCCGGCTTCAGACTCTGAAAAGTACAATTTTTCAGTAGCATGAAGGCCTGTCAATCCAACAGCCCAATATTTCAACAGATGATGTTATTGTCCTACAGAGTATGTGATGGTTACCCTTCCAGTGAAATGCCTTAACTATCCAATCTATGAACCTGTCCGATGGTGATCCCCGCTCAGGTTAGGAAAACAAAACCACTGATCCTTTATCTCCTGTGGGCTTATTCACAAAGACATCCATGACCCTCAACCCATTCTGTGATGCCCTCCAACATTGGCTTAATGGCATGGAATGGAAAAGGTTTATGAGTGGAATGGTAGTGTTGGCATCCTGATGCTATTATGCATAGAGCCTAGACTAGCCTGGTGCTGAATTTATGCCATTATGTTTGTAATTACTCTTCAATGTATTAGTTAGGAAAGACAGAAGAAGGAGAGAGCTTTGTTAGGAAATCTCAATATAGGCTGCCTAATGGTTATATGTTCAACAGTATATTTTAAAGCTAGCTGGAGGTATTCCAGTGCATAGACCTGTCAGAGGTCAGGTAAATGAGTTTCTGAACTTTAGGTTTCATTGTACAAGGTAAACGGAGATACTGTGTGTAAGGGCTGCTATCAAGGTAGACTGTGTAATATTACCATTGAGAGCATCCTCACCAACTGTGTCACAGTATGGTATGGCAACTGCTCTGCCTTCGACCACTAGCAACTTCAGAGGGTGGTAAAAACTGCCCAACGCATCACCAGTTCTTCACTCCCCTCCGGGAGGCGTTACAGGTCTCTCCGCAACTGAACCAGCAGATTCAAAGGAAGCTTCTTCCCTGCGGGTGTCACCCTACTGAACTCTAGCTCTGCACCCCGGAGATTATAAGAGTTTACTACTCTAATAATGTTACTGTTACTACACTGCAATGGTACTGTTACTACACTGCACATAACTGTACATACTGTACATATCTGTCTATACGATTCATACTGAATATCCATATTTATTCTGTTTTATATATATCTTATATATCTTATAATATATTACTGTTAATACACTGCATACATCTATATTTTTTACTACTCTTATAATGTTACTGCTACTACACTGCACATATCTGTACATGTTGTTCCTACTGCATATCCATATCTATTCTGCTCTTATAAGGTTACTGCTAGTACACTGCACATATTTATAGTTAATTTATATTACTGTAAACCATTCCTTCTTAACTGTATACTATTGTCTACACTGCACTATATATCTTATACTGTCTATGCACCACCTGCCTATACTGTGTATATCACATTGCACTTTTCTGCTTTTTTAACATACTCTGCAGAATGACAATAAAGTTGAATCTAATCTAATCTTTTACACAACTTTATCTCCATAGGTGGACTGCAACTGTACCTATTGGACCTACTGAACACTGGGTGCTTCGTAATTATATTTCACTGTTTGGACTTATTTCACCTCATTTGTAAGTAAGTGTTCATAAAGATTCGGTGAACTCACTTGTGTTTTTCCTTAAGATCCATCTACTTTACAAAGATGTGTTAAAAGAGTGAAGCCTCTCCTGCTTCAAATAAGCACTCTCAAGGATAAAAGGCCACATCTATGTATTACACCATCCAGTAATACCCATAAATGCACTGTACCTTTGACCCACTGCGGCAGCAAAAATTCAAGCTAAACCGCTGTTTGGTGAATTAGCGGCAGGACATTCATTTTGTCCATTTGCATAATTGCACCCCTATGCTCGCATATACTTGACCAGAGGGCAGCCGCGGCGGTGTGGAAAGACATTCGGGGGGTCACATTACTTGTGAAAAAAGTGCTGCTCTGGGTGGGCTGGTGGGCTGGGAGCCAGATGCAGGGCTCAGCCAGAGGAACAGAGCCTGGCTCCAGTGGAGCTGACTCGGGCTCCACACAGCCAGGGCATGCTGCTCAGGGGCTTGCAAGGCAAGGGTGTGCTCCAGGAGGCTACTCTTCCATTGAGTGGGGCAGAACGTGCACGCTTGCACTTCCTCCTCTCACTTCCTCAAGCTCACTTTTCTACTGAAATCAATCAGCATGACATCAGGGGAGTGGATACACAGGGAAAAAGCCCTTTTACTAATTACCATAAAATTCACATGGCTGAAGCCTTACAGGCGTGCTTCTTTGACTATGTGCATTAACTGACCTCCGAGGTTGTGCCTCACAGATCATTTACAAAATATGACCACATGCACAAAATTGTCCCCTTTTAAAATGAAACTGGAATTCTGCAGAAAAGATTGGGCTGCAGTCATAAAATGCATCACCTGATTTTATACTACATTAAGGGCAGGCAGCTTTTAATGAACTTGGGCTAATGGTCTGGTTTTTCTATTTGCAAGATAAGTGGCAATGCAGATACTTTCTGGGGTTGCATTTGCCGTTGTGTGGGTGTGTGTGTAGTGGGGTGTTATTGGTGAATACTGGACGACATTTGCCTCCTCGCTCTGGATCTGGATCACACATTTGTAGAGGTTATTTTATTCGTATGAAAGATTGACCAGACCGTCACATGCATACTGTGTACAGCTTGAACAGCACAAAGGGATCCTCTTTTAAACAAACTCTGTTCAAGTTCTTTTCTGTTTAGGCTACAAGCTAGGATGAGATGTTTGAGCCAGGCTTGTTTAATCTGTGTTTACTCAATTAAAACACCTACTGTGTGTGTGAACTTTTTTGGCAATATGATCTAAAATGGGTGACAATCTACATAAGCCTGGAATATTATGGTGGGAAGGCAATTTTTGGCATAACAGTGGCTATCAAAACATAAAAGCTATTCATCAGGCGACATTTCTGAAAGTTGTCTTTTCCAGTATATTTTTTAAAGTTGTTGGCCACAAATGCAAGTTATTTGCAATGTGCAGAAAACAAATTTGCTCAGCTGACTGATAAGTTCATTAAAAAGACTTCAGTAAACTGGATTCAGCGAAGAAAGAAAGTTTCAGTAAAACTTTGTGAAGTTGCGCGAGCAGCCTTAATTATTGCCCAGAGAATATATGATGAAACTATATATTTGAATTACCTGGAAGTAAGAACTATTGCATTTGTCCAACTATTCATAGGACACAAAGGCTACAGCGACATTATAACTAGGCTCTTACCACATCTGCTGGCATTTCAGTTAACATTTAACTGGAACTCAAGCAGACATTGAACAAGAGACGACACTCATTTACATATCCATCCATTCCCATTTACAATAGGAAGAACATACAGAAATTTTGGATTACTAACAAATCTTATGTAATGGAAGTGATTGTTTATACTGTATGTATTAGAAGTGAATACTAATCTACATTTATTACATAGAAGTGATTAACATTTCATTCTCTTATATTATTTGTATGCTTTCTATACATTTAATACTGTGCTTTAACTTTGCTTTGTCTGTCATTTGCTCTCTCCGTGTCAAGACTTTCTAATAAAGGTCATGCGACCCCCTTTGTCACGAGTATTCTGCCTGAGGCAGTAATATTAGGAATATCCCGACAGGAAATAGACTATGGCAAGAAAATGCTAGGATTGGTCAATACAATATATATACTGTACATGCTAAGGATGTACAGTATATGTATTGTATTGACCAATTATCTGACTTACTTGGAGTAGCCACATTACTTGCATATGGGTCACATGCTATATCCAAGAAGTGTACATGTATTGTTGTATTTCTGCATGTATGGGGAGTTTTGGAAAAGACCATTGTACTCATGTGATTTGTATTACCACGATGTATCTAACATGTATAAGATGGGGCCTTGCCCTACAGAACTTTGAACCTGCTCCCGGTATCGTGAATAAACCTGAAGTGATTTCTCACACCTGAGTGTGCCTGGAGATTTTTGACCACAGCATCACAGCAGGGAATAGTGATGCCATGATAACTTTGTCCACTAACATATATACTAAAATACCCTGTCTAACATTAGTGTGATGCAATATGGTTACTGCTTATGCTTACTGCTTGTTAGGAATAATCCCCCAAATTTTACAAAACTCTTTGGTTTGTAGGCTTGGTCCTATAAATGGATAAATAGAGACAAACATGGTATTTTACCCAAAATGTCACTGCAATAGCACATATGATCTCTGTAAAAGACCTGCACAAAGCATTCCCTGGTCTATGTCCATCAGAGACTATGGGTAAGACTGACCTTACCGGATTCCCACCATCTGGCTCTGGGGCTCCTGCTAGGTCCCATTTGGACAGGAGAGCCTGTTGGCAGTGGGTACCCCCTCAAACCAAATTACCCCCCCCCCCCCCGAACCCTCCGGCTCATCTGCCAGCCTAAATAACATGTGCCAAATGAAATGGCGAACACCAGTGATCACATGGCCTATATACAGCGAGCTTGATGTTCTCTGTGGTGAAAACTGACTTGGCTATGGGCTTGGCCATGGCCTTGTGCCTTGCGTCTGAAATTTGGTTGAAGGCACTGATCTCCACTACCCTGGAAATCCAGAGTCCTCGCGAGAGCACAATTTGAATTGTGTCTGCAAGACACTCTGGCAATGAGTAATGATGCATGTTACTTTTGCCCCTTGCATCGCGGGAACCAATCACATCTGTGTATCTGATATAGGCGGGCCAAAGGCGAGCTAAACAGATGACGACAGCGCTGCAACGTTGGAGGTCAGTAAACATTGGTCGTAGTGTTATCAAATTGCGTCGAAGTCCGGAATCATTCAGAGTAAACATTGGTCTAGTGTTATCCAATTGCGTGCAGTGAGATTTTCAAATGCATGCTTGGTGCCGCCCCTCGAGTTGGGCCATTACATAGTTCGTGGCCAGACCCTTAATCTTTCTAGATTACCAGGGTCTGGATTTTCCAGACTAGATCTCCACTGGGTTATGGGATAATGAAGGGTGGCTAGTTTTACTTGAATAATGAGGTGCATTAACGAGGTCCAATTTCATAACATGATATCACTCTTCCTGGTTGACCTCTGCTGTCAGGGTAAGGTGAATTACAGCTCCTTTACTCAACATGTTGGCCATGATCGCTGAATATATTAACATAATGTATTTTAATCTCCAGGAAATCAATCTTGTGTTACACTACGAGATTGAAGGTGCTGCATAACACGGCACCCAATCACAAATCATTACAAATAAATAAATAAATAAATATGTAATACATATATACTGCAATAACTTGCGATACATTTGCCATTAAAAATAAATAAATAAAAAAACCATGCTTGTACTGTTAAGGTCGCTTTTGTGCCAGTGATGTTCAGAGCACATCATTGAGAGGGTAGCGGGACCAGAGCTGGAGCCCTGAGAGTGAGCATGCCGTGCTGCATGCTGTGTGGGAGAGAGGGCAGGCGGGAGAGGGGCGCGTGGGGTGGGGGTGGGGAGTGTTGGGAGGGGCACTGGGGGCAGAGGGCAAAAGGGCAGAGAGTGCGGCACCACAGACCTGGAAGAAGAAGAACGCTGCTCAGCTCAGGCCGCGGGGGCTGGCCGATGCCACCAGAGCTCCAGACACATACGTACTCAGCAGGACATTAGTGAGGGGCTTATATGCAGGAGAGCTGACCATACGATACAACCATCTGCAGCGCTACTAGAAACACCACAGCCAGAAATGTCTAGAACATCCCAAAAACCCCCTCTACTCCATATACAGGGGCTCTGTCAGTCTAGCTTAAGAGATGGTTTAGAGCCTTTGACTTTTAACAGCCCCTTTCAAGGACAAACTTACAGATTGTAACTTAAAGCCTCATGCAATATTAATGTGCAGACAGAGAGGAGATGAATCACTCTCATATTGAGTTTCGCTGCTGAGAGCAGCCAGCCTCACCACTGTGGTGACCATACATCCTCTTTCAGGGTGAGTAATGAGCTGTTAGTCCAGATGAGCTGCGGCCATGTTAGCCCGTATTTAGAGTTTAGTGACTTGAGGCAGGTGAGAGAACTGTCCCCCCAGCCTTCGCCTGCACGCTCAGCTAAAGCACAAGCAGGAACGGCATCCTTCTGACGTCAGGAAGGGTGGGGGAGTCAGAGACAGGGGAGGCAGCCTAGCAACAAAGGTGGGGGTGGGGGTGGGGGGGTGAGTAGAGGGCAGTAGGGGACAGTGAGGGTGGGTTGGGAGTGGGGGTGAAGAGGGTGGTGCGGTTTGCAACGGGCAGAGGTGCACACACGGTGGAACAGTGCCCCGTCCCCAAGCACAGTCGCCTGACCCCTCCCTCCCTCCCTCCCTCTCCGCTCTCCCATGCTCGAAGCCGCCACTGGGCAAGTTGACCTTGGGCCCGGGCGCTTGATCACATGTGTGCCACAAACCTGGTGCTGGATGCGGGGCCCGGCGTGGGGAGCACGACGCGAGTTCTGACGGGTGAGAAAAGAGAGCAGTCATCAGTACACCAATGGCCAGTCCAACGCCCAGTAGCACTCTCTGTGTTCACATACACACACACACACATACACACACACACACACACACACACACATACACACACACATACACACACACACACACACACACACACACGCACACACACGCACACACACACACACACACACACACGCACACACACGCACACACACGCACACACACACACACACACACACACACACACACACTGTCTTTACGATGCTTAACAGCAGTCACTCAGCTCAGCTACTGTGTACTTTTGTTATCAATAACCATCTGCAAAAGCTCACATAGGCAGGGATGCAGAAGTGCTTTTCCAAACATAATAGCCAATGCAGAACAACTAACCAAAATGTAGACCAAGGTCGAAACAATACAGAACAAAAAAAGTAAAAGTTTCAAATCAACATCAGCAGAGTCTAAAGAATGGGAGACAACACTAATGAACCCCCCACCTCCCTCAAAAATGATGCAATCTGCTATGGCTGCTCTGCCAAATCAGTGCACAGCACAGTTCCTCTCCCTCCGCACCAATAAGTACCAGCAGCTCCGGCTCCTGCACTCTGCGGGTAATTACTTGCATTTATCACAACTAGACACCCCCTCTTCCTCTCCGCACACACGCACAACCCAGGGCAGGCTAAGCCTCCTATGGCAGTCTTCCTAAGGGGAACAAATGGAGATATGCCTTCAAGCTGATAGGCCAGTTCATATGCAGAGCTGCACTGATGTATGTGTGGCCAGATTGCAAAGTTTATTTTCAGTTATTACTTTCAGTAAATGGCTGTAAAGAGCAAGCATGAAACAATAATTCGCTCAGCACTGTGAAGGAGCAATTCAAATGTCAGCTAGAAATTTACATGTTTTCTGACTTCAGTTACAAATAGATTCGTTCCAACCAAACAACCAAAAAAACAAACAAAAAAACAAACAAAAATACAAACAAACAAACAGACAGAAAACTGTTTGAGGCACATACAGGACACAACGGCAATTAAGGTTGTATCAGCGATAGCGGGGATACGTCACTTCTGTTGATGTTCAAACAAAACAGAGCTAGCTCGCTACTCCCTCCCCCTCCCTCCCGTGCAATTGAAACTCTCCTAAACGCGCATCTCATCGGTTATTGGTTGAAACACTTTATTTTGCTTTTTAGTGGTTGACAACCCCTGTTGGTAGCTATTTTTTTGTGTACAAATCTCGGAGCCTAAGCTGCCTACAGAGACACGTTTTTTGGATGTTTTTTTGGGCCTTTTTTGCTGATACAACCTTTAAAGCACAAATACTCCATAGTGTGCAGGACTAAAATGTCTGTTTTAGTTTGTTATTTCTGTTTAGTTGTCCATTTTTAAGTGAGCTCCAGAAAATTCCTCTTTCGCATCCCCCCCGTGGTAACATGTGACCTGTATGTCCTCAGAGCTGTGGTGCTGCCATCGGTCATGTGACGGCCGATGCAGCAGCAGCGGCGGACACTTACCCTCCGGCCGGTACTGGGCGACGATGGTCACCGTCTGGCCAGCGCCCTTCAGTGCCGCTGCGGCCTGTTCATGGGTTGCGCCGCGGAGGTCGATGCCGTTCACCTGCAGACACACAGAGGCACATTCACAGTCACTTACATTCACTTGTACTCATGCATCTGGCAAGCCGCCATAATGTAAAGCGCCTTGCAAGCAGAGAAGCAGAGCCGCCCCCTCTCAGGGCTGTTAGAAAAGGGAAAGAATGAGATGGAAAAAGAACAGAAGCCAGAGCATTTTATCAGTGTGAATGAGTGTGTTTTTTTCTTGTTCCGGTATCCACCATCAGCAGGCTACAGTAATAGCATCACATTACAGAGCCTCAGACTCAGACAAAAACTCAGACAGAAGGCATTTGCAAGACCTACGGCAGCACAGGAGGGCCAAATACGTCATTCTGAGTGACAGAAATACAGAACATCTATAGCTGTGGTGAAATTAGAGATTTTGCATATATACAGAGCATCAGGGTAAAGGAGTGGCTATCACATTACTGACACTGTGGCATCCAGAGGAGAAGTGGCTGGTAGAATGTCAGGAGCCTGAGGGCCAGCCAGGCAGAGGAGGTGGCAGCAGAGCAGGCTGACTGGGATAAGCACACTCTCTGAGGAGGCAGCACAGCGCCTACTCCCCTCATGGAGCAGCTAAGCTACCATGCATTACAAAGTGTGTGTGTGTGTCTGTGTGTGTGTGTGTGTGTGTGTGTGTGAGAGCGACAGATAGAGAGAGTTGGTGTATGTGTGTGTGTGTGTACAGGTATATATATGTGCTATATGAGATAGAGTTGGTGTATGTGTTTGTGTTTGTGTGTATGTGTGTGTGTATGTGTGTGTGTGAGTGAGAGAGAGATGGTGTATACATGTGTGTACAGGCATGTGTGTGCTACAGTATATGAGAAAGAGAGTTGGTGTGTGTGTGTGTGTGTGTGTGTGTGTGTGTGTGTGTTTGTGTGTGTGTGTGAGAGTGCGCGCGTGTACAGATCGCCTCCCTGCCCTTCCACGAGTGCCTATGCTGGCTCGCCTTGGTGAATTTGAGAGGTGCGGCGTTGGCACGTCCATGACTGTAGCTGTGGCTATTCTTAGCCTGCAAATCAGGCCAGCGCCCCACCGTATCTGCCTGCCTGCCTGCCTGCCCTCGTCATGGCGGAGGCCGCGGCCGGAACAACAGTGTGGTGTCTGATTGCTCTCCGCCTTCTCTCCGCTCTCATCACCAGCCCCTAATCAGAGAGCCCATGGGTTAGAGTGAGAGAGCAGCCATTTCACTAACGGGATCTCATCAACGTTCAAGTCTCATGGGGGGTGGGGTGTGTCGAAGACATCCGCTACCCCACCATCTCACTGCGTACAGTAATGGCATCTCGCATTAAGCCAAGAGTGTTGATTTGGCACACTCTCTCTTCACAAAACTTGATTGTTTCATGAATACATTAGATTCATAAGACCAAACTGGCTTCAGTTTTATTATTTATATTATTATTAATATTTTTTGCTTCATGAACAATGACTGAAAAGCATAGGTTTAAGAAGAGAAATACAAAAAAAATTCCCCAAAATCTATTTTCTCTCAATTGAGACTGGTATCTAAGTCAAGCTAAACGTTTATTTTCTACTCAATGCTGGTTGGACCATCACTTAGTCTGAGACTGCCATCTGTTGGTGAGGTGATCTGCTGTTTTAGTTTTGATGAAATTGTTCATGAAATTGTTTCTTAGCTCTGCAGTACAAAGACTTGGAATGAAATATCCATGATATCTATGAAATATATAATAATTATATCAATATTCTGCACAATATATTATGTGGTACATATCACGGTTAAAAAGATTGTAGAAAGCATCCAGCATCATTGCCATCACTGCCATTTAATTTCCATGTGGGAGAAGATATTTAGAAAATATATATCAAAATATATATAAAAAACCATCACACTAGTCGTATAACCGGAAATATTACAATTATTTTAGGTTAGATTTTTTTGAGGTTTAACTAGCTTCATAAATAGAAAATAAAATCTGGTATGTGTGTACGTGTGTGTGTGTGTGTGTGTGCGCGTGTGCGCGTGCCTGTGTGTGTGTTTGTTGGGGGTAGTAACGTATGTACTCACCAAGAGAAGCAAAAACAAAATAACCACAAACATGACAAATGACACACACTGTTCGCCTCAGCCGTTTACCCTAATGAGTGTGTGTGTGTGTGTGTGTGTGTGTGTTGGGGGGCAGCGTCGGCACTCACCGAGAGGATCTGGTCTCCGCGCCGCAGCTCTCCGCTCAGGTCGGCCGGCCCGCCCGCCAGGATGAAGGAGACGAAGATGCCCTCGCCGTCTTCGCCGCCCACAATGTTGAAGCCCAGGCCTGTGGAGCCCTTGTGCAGGACCATCTTCCTGGGCTCCCTGTAGAGACACGTCAGGTAGTACATCAGCTCAGAGTCCGTGGGGCTCAGCATATTTCCCTGCTCCCTTCCTTTCTATCCGTCCAGGACAGCTAGATCGTCGTCATGGAATCACGCACATGCACTTGCACGCTGGTGCACCCGTACACGCACACACACACAGACGCGCACACACACACACACACACACACACTCGGTTGCGCGCAGTCTACCAGTGGCAACAGCCCAATAGGGGATTGCTCTACTTAGATAGCATTTGTCCCATTTTTTGACTGGTTTCCTGGAGACGGAGAGTGAGATCACAAGGACACACTCATACGCACTCACACACACTCACACGCTCGCTCTGGTACAGCGTCATTTATCAACTCGAACACCACTGAAGTCAAATCGGAATGCAGGACATTTTGAGGACACGGCTTGTTTAGAGTTTTACTACCCACCATCCCACACCCTCTCCATCCCCATCCCAATCTGTGGATGCACACAGGGGGTGCACATACTCTATATCCTCTACAAGCCTTTTTTTGGGGCAAATGACTACAGGCCTGTCGCTCTAACATCACACGTGATGAAGACAATGGAGCGACTGGTTCTGTGCATACTCAGACCCCAGGTACGCTATGCACTAGACCCGCTACAGTTTGCATACCAGGAGAAAGTGGGCGTGGACGATGCCATCACTTATCTCCTACACAGGACACATTCTCACCTAGACAAGGGGAAAAGTGCTGTGAAAATCATGTTCTTTGATTTCTCAAGTGCTTTTAACACCATCCAACCCCTCAGACTGGGAGACAAGCTCTTGCAGATGGGTGTGGACGCCCACCTGGTATCCTGGATTACAGATTACCTGACCGAGCGGCCACAGTTTGTCAGACTGTAGAACTGTCTCTCGGACACTGTGATCAGCAGCACCGGAGCTCCACAGGGAACTGTTGCTCCCTCCAGTCCTGTTCACCCTGTACACACCTGACTTATGCTACAACACTAAGTCATGCCACATGCAGAAGCTCTCTGACGATACTGCAATTGTGGGGTGTATCAGGGACGAGCAAGAGGAGGAGTACAGGAGCCTGGTGGAGGACTTTGTGCAATGGTGCAAACTCAACCACCTTCAACTCAACACTTCGAAGACCAAGAAGATGGTGGTGGATTTCCACAGGTATAAGCCCGCTCTGCTACCAGTCTCCATTGATGGGGTCAATGTGGAGGTGGTAAACACCTACAAGTATCTGGGCTTACACCTGGACAATAAACTAGACTGGTCAGCCAATACTGAAGCACTCTACAAGAAAGGGCAGAGCACCTTACCATGCATACGGAACTACAGGCTCAGTCCCTGCCCTGTCACTGCAAGCGCCTCATGCTTGATCATCCTTAAGCACACTATGTGGGTGTTTGATTTAGATTTTTTAGTATATTTAGTATTTAGTATTTTAATATTTTTTTTATCTTCTACTGTCTCTATTGTGCAGTGGAGTTTTTATATTTATATACTTATATTACTTTTTCTGCTGTAAGTGCATGTTGCGTGTGATGTCTGTATGCTACTGAGACCTTGAATTTCCTAATTGAATGAATTTCTATCTATCGATCTATCTATCTATCTATCTATCTATCTATCTATGATATTCTTATGCTTATAAAAATATGGTAACGGAACAACTGGTGAGAATCCCGCTGGTGTTGACATTACACAGGGAGTGTTGTACACATCCCTACGCCATGCTCTCAGACAAACACCTGGCTGACTGTGGGTGACGTACTGCTGCCCTGTGTCTCTGCCAACGCTGAGCACTTAATCCAGCAGCACCACGCCAATTGTGGCACTTCTGTCAGATCACATTTGAACGCGGGAGAGGCAGGGCCAGCGATCCGGCTATTTGTGGACGGTGACAAGTTGAGACGGGGGGCTGAGGCTGGGGCTCTGAGCTTATCCCGACGGCCCTGCCTCGCCGTCAGCCGCGGGCTCCCTCCAGCTCGCTCCTTTTGACCTAGTTGCAGGAGCGGAACGGAGCATAGCAGCCCCGCTCAATCATCCGCCTGACTGGCTGTAATTGGGCCAATATGGCTTTTTCGCCCCGAGTGAAAGCCCACCTCGGGCAACACATCTGCCCCCTCTGCCTGCTTGGCATCATCTGAGCACCAGGCAGCTCGAGTCCTCCTGACGGCCACCAATATGAATCAGAGAGGCCCTGGGACTTAAACATACAGCATTTGCTCTGTGGCCATAATATGGTAGTGTGATGCTGGGCATGGTCATTGACATATAAACTAATTAAAATGTAAATAAATTCTGACATGTAGCTTCATATCCATAGGCCATATGTCTTCACACATCATGTGTTTGAGCAGTTCTTCACTGTATCACTGCCTAAACTGACCTAGAGGGGACAAAAAGTCCAAAGGGAAATACATTTCTTGGATTTCTTTACCATTTGCAAAAGTGCACATAGTTACAGAGTTGGATTAACATGTGGATAGAACTCATGTTTTTGATGTAATATTAATTAGGTAAAACATATGGTCCGGTTTCCTGTACATGGATTAAACCTTGTCCTAGACTAAGCATTTTTTTCAGTGGAAATTTTCATTGAAGTTCTTGTTTATTCCAAGATTCAACTTAATCCATGTAGGGGAAACTGGCTCCGTATGCTCAAGATAACTAAAGTTCCATCATGTTTCTTTACCACTAGGTGGCCACCTATACCAGGGAACAATGAAGCTTCAGTTATTACTAAGAGAACACACTCTAGCAGGCCCCTGTGTTCCAACTCAAACGGCTGAATAGTCTGTGACGAACCTTTTCAGCCATGCTGACATGTTCAGCAGATAAGAAACAAAGTGTCTGTTTTCATTTCCTGCCTTTGTGTGTCCTCTGCACTGCATAAGCCAGTGGACAGCTGCTTAGTCTCTGTACTCACAGGCCTGATCTCATGTCCATGGTGACAGCAACAGGCCTGTCTTAGCCTCACCACTACACTCTACGCACCACACACTGATCACACATCAGATCTCAGCTATACAACCCAATTAAATCTCCTACTAGACACAGAAGCACCTCATTCACAAAAAGTCTGCAAATATATTGTACCCGTCATGTTTAATACTTGCATGATAAATCTGCATATGCATTCCATGCCATTTAACATGCAAGGTAGGTCATATTTAAAACCTACAGTGTTTTTTTTATGCTACTGCATATGAGAGGCAATTTCACACTTTATCCACATGGGTCGAGAGGAATAATAACACATACACACAATAGGTCACTCTCTCTCTATCTTAAAGTTGTATTTTAACATTGCTAATGGAAATAAAGAAAATAAATAGTTATCTAAATTATTACAATGTGCCCTTTACTGTCAGAGGTTTAACCTTTGAATAAAACTTCATCCAGTGACCTGTTAAGGGAATGTGCCTTGCATAACATGTGTACATTCCTCACTGTATACATTAAAACATGGTTCATCACCTTTTTCAAGACCAACTAGCTACTGTCTTCAGGGAAAGTAGCACAACCTACATTTGATCTCACCGTCCACAGCCACCATTTAGGGGGTAGCCACAGATCAATCAAATCTTGGCTCCGGTGGACTGGACCTGTCTGGTGGACACAACCAGGTGTGTCGTGGTAGAGCAGCCTGCTGTGGGAGGCTAGGCGAGCCATTAGCCCTTTAAAGGCTGAGGTGTGGGCTGTGGAGGTGGAGGAAGGGGGCTGTGGAGGTGAAGGAAGGGGGCTGTGGAGGTGTGGGCTGTGGAGGTGTGGGCTGTTGAGGCTGTGGAGGTGGGGGCAGTGGAGGTGGAGGTTGGGGCTGTGGAGGTGGAGGTTGGGGCTGGGGAGGTGGAGGTGGGGGGCTGTGGAAGTGGAGGCTGTGGAGGTGGGGGCTGTGTGGGCTATGGAGGTGGAGGTGGGGGCTGTGGAGGTGGAGGCTGTGGAGGTGGAGGTGGGGGCTCTGGAGGTCTGGGCTGTGGAGGTGTGGGCTATGGAGGTGTGGGCATGGGGGAGAGGGAGAGGACATTAATCAGCCCACTCTGACTCCTGCTGCCGCTGCGGCTCCCTCACACGTCCCTCGAGCCCTGTGGACCCGCTGCAACGCTGCGATACTGGAAGACGGATGCCGGAATTTCTCTTGGTGCGCTACCAATCCCATTTCGGGAGCGCCACTCCAAGGAATTCCAATGAGCTAATGTTTGTCTTGGCGACGCATTGATAATTCACCAGGAGTGAAGGCGCTGGGGGCCTTTCGCTGGAAATGGCGAAAGCAGGAAGATGGTTTTCTTGAGACCTCAATATGTAGAGGTGGATAAGGCAGCCATCAAAAAAGTTTGATTTTAGTTCTGAAAAAGTCTCCCCCTCTGTCTAACTTTCCTCAAACAAACAGGACAGGCTGTAATTCAGGCACTAAATTAAATGTAAGCCATTTATTTTATGTCACGTCCTGTTAGTGTTTTTCCAGAGACCTTTCAAATAGAAACATTTCTGTGAATGAGAATGTTGCAGGTCTAGGGGTCTGTAATAGTAAATATAATGTACGATTGAAAATGTGGAGCCTAGTCTCTTTGCAGAGGCTTGTCAGCAAAATTATCCCAGTACACATCACAGTTCTGCTTCTAAATTGTTGTTGCTAGGTGTCAGAAAACCAAGGGGCTTTCAATGTACTACATAGTAGAATGCAATCTTGCTCTTACTGCTCTTTCTCACACAGAGTTTGACATTCCTTGCAGTCATACATCTCCCAATAGCATCAAAAGTAAATGAACATTGATGAGTGTTTTGGACCACCACCCCGTAATAGTTTATTGATGGCTTTAGCCATCTTAAATAGTGGCGCACACTCCCTCTGCGTCACTGAAGCGGAATGAACATTTGCACAGCTATAGTACGTGCGAACAGGGACTCCTCCTCGACTCCACTCCATTAAGCTCTGCTCAATCAGTCCGTCAACAGCACCGCGGTGAGAAACGGCTTTTTCCAGTGTGGCTACTCCCCAGAGACAGCCCTGAATAACATCCTCAGTGGGAAGTTACTGTGCTACTTTCACACAAACGTGTGAGGATGAAGAGAAGGAGGAGGAGGAGGAGGAGGAGGAGGAGGAGGAGTGGCCTTGCCTTTAGCATGCAGGCTGAAAAAACTATGATGCATTACTGTGTGTGACCTACATAACCTAACCCCCGACCAGAACAAACGCTTGAAAGAGTGACATGTTTGAGATGGGGTGAGCAGGCGAGGGAGGGATAGAGAGAGAGCAGTAAAGAAGGGTAGAGGGAAGAACAGAGGGAGGGATGGGTGGGTGGGGGGTCTGGCCCCAGGGAGAACTGCTGACACAGCTGTGCTACTGTATTACATTATAGGCTGCTCACCTGAACCAGAGAGAATCTGAATCAGCTGTGAAAGCTGCTAAAGCATGCTGGGGAGCCCCGTCAGTGGACTGTGAAACATACATTCAGCCCTATGCCTCTTCACTTTTCACCACATGCACACTATTCACTAAACAAACAAACAAACAAACAAACATCAGGAATTAAAAATCAGCACATACTGTAATTTCAGCACCGCCATTTCAGAACAGGTGGAGAGTGGTCTGCAGCCAAAACTTTTCTTCTACTGTACGGCTGATGAGCAGAGAAAATGTGGTGTAAAACGTTCAAAGGACAAACCACTTAATGTGCAATGGCCAGCGCCCCGGGCACTCAGGAATGAGAGAGACAGACTGCAAACCACAGCATGAGCCACAGAGCCGGCGACAGCAGGGTGCAGGGTCCACTCAGAGGCCGAGGCATCCTCAAAAAGGCAAGGCTGCAGAGACCTCGCTCAGGGAGGGCAGCTAATCGATATCAGTTATCGGAACAATTCCATTATGCACACCGAGTCTGATGAAGAAAAAGCTCAAATTCAATGAGCTCAACTCCAAGTAGGGGGCTGCATTGATATGCACATTACATTATGAGACAGGCTAGACTCCACCTATGCAGGGTGCAATTGGTTGCCCTTTTGGCAGCAGTTCAAGTCGATATAGTCACTTTAAGACCCTCTAACCAACACTGTGGACCGACTTGCTAATCAGGAAATGGATTGCTCTCATAAACCAGTGGTCCCCAACCTACGGCCCGCGGGCCGAATACGGCCCGCCAACTCATTTTGGGTGGCCCCCCGAAACATTTCCGTGGTATATAGCATCTGGCCCGCACGGAAGTACGACATCGTCAAACTATAACCGGCGTAATTTCCCCATTCATTCTCTATGGCGAGTCTTAACAGTACACATGTAATACTCTTTTTGTCCACTAGTGGTTGTTTTGGCGCTGTTTCACGTTTGCCATCGAAAACGGAATGAAATGTAGGCCTACCTGCAAACAATGTAAGAGGCCTATGCTGACTGCATCAGTGCTCAAAGTATTCTAAAAGTTTATCAATTATTTGTTAATAACTAACTAATTTCTATTCAAGTCATATTTCTGGGACTTTCTGGGATAATTAAACACGTTCAAATGTTCATACAGAGTTCAAAGTTCTCATCAGGTGAGTAAAGGTTAGAATGGTGGTCATTTCAGATGTGTTTGCCAGCACTTCATAAAACTCTCATAGTTTGATAACTTTAAATTATTTGTAGGATATTGCTTGTTCACAACTTGAGCTATGTATGCAAAGAAACAGAGTCTTTTTATTAGTATTATTTCATTTGAGCACTTCATTTTACACTGATATGGCATGGTGGCAACATAAACACAGCTAGCAATGGTATTAAATTGCAGTGATGATTAAATGTAATGGAATATTCAACTAAGGTAGACTGCTGTTGTTCACAGCATTAAGCTATTTATGGTTGATATACTCCGAGTCTCTGGCCCTCTCTTAGAGCCAGGCATAGTGAGCTGGCCCTCGGAAGAAAAAGTTTGGGGACCACTGTCATAAACCCAGCTGCCACAAACTGTTAGAATCTTGGAGACTTCAAAAGACAGACTGATTTAGAGACCAGTGCTTGGCTTTTTTCAAAGAGCCTCTCTTGGTGCACGATCAGATCATGAGTCAGATACTGTTACAGACCCACTTGAGCTGCAATCTGCACTTGCAGTAGAGAAGCAAAATTCTCACAGTCTAAACTCTTCCAAACAGTAATTTGCCCCTTGGTGCAAAACTCCCTTGAACTTTTGCATTCTGCAGGGGGACTTTAAAGAGACAGTTTGATTATTTGCCGGTTCAGTGGAGCAGATTGTTCACTACAGCATCGCTCTCCGGGCGATAATTGGATTAGAAACAGGAAACGGGCTATGCATCGGGCTCCTGGCACCGAGGGCACTGCACAGAACTCAGAGAGGCCGGGGTGGAAATCAGACTGCAAGGCATATTGTTACATTACATTACAGCAACCAACGTGTCCCCTGGAGTAATTGGCCAATGGGATAACTGACCATACAGAACAACGAGATGCAGAGTTACACGTTGTATCTTTTGAGCAGAGAGCATGATGACGGAGCACAACGTGCTTGACGACAGTACATTTGTCTTGTTTGTTTGTTTTAGGTTTGTTTTAACTGATGTCTTTCACAATGTAAAACAAGACCTTGTGAGGGCATCTGCGTTATATGAAATATATTACGGCATTAAGTGTGGCATTACGCTCAGTGGATAATTCACACACCATGCAATTTACTGCTCTCATGTCAGACCATTGCAGTGTATGATTTCTGCCCTCTCGTCTAAAGCCAATGGTCACTGTAACACTGACCACAACACTGAAATCAATATGTCCTCTGTTTTTGTTTCAGCATGACGCAGACTGTTAACACCGGACAGCTCACAGTAAAACACTCTAACAGCCACATCCATCTGATGGCACATCTTATTCTCAGGACAGATGGAGAGAGGCCCCTTACGGTCTGTAGTATCATGATGTATGCACTCAGACACACAGAGCCTGTCAGGGCTAAATCATGAATTATGACACAGGATTGGAGGGATTCAATCCACTGCTGACCAATCAACATGGACTATCAAAAATCACGAGGCAGTTAGTCCCATGTCCATTGACGTCTGAAAACATGTCAAAACTGCCATCGTGAATCCAAGCACACTGTTATGGTGTTTTCTTACTTCTCATTTATAGCTTATAACACATTTAGTTCTCCCTCTAAAAGTTCAAAAGCTGGCTGAGCTTGTTCATTTAGCATTTCATTGCCTGATTGTGGCGATCTGTTCTTTCCATTCATCTTTAATGTAAAATAAGCACATGTCTGTGCCAGAGCTGGTAGAGATTTGCTGTTGTTTTCTATTCTGGCTACAAATGGACAAGTCAGATTTCAAGGCACGCAGACCCACAGAAACAAGGTTGGAAGATTTTAAAAATAGTCCCTGAATGCTTCTGAGTGGAGCAACAGACCACGCAAGTGTCATCAAACCAGATAATTGTGAGTTAATATGTTACAGTGCGCGCCACTCATCATTAAGTGACACGGTCTTTGGGAATTTTTCCGAAGGCAAAAACAGAATCAGGCTCCTCTCCACACACTACACACACACAAATTGGACACACTGCAGTCCAAACATACATACCGGTATATAAAATTGTGTTTTATATTTAAAGAAATTAAAAAATAATATACTGTATATCACAAAACCTTTTGTCCTATTCAAGTGTATTCCCATTTCAGGGGGAGGTGTGGGAGAAGGGGACAATAAATGACAAGGTTCATGCAGCTATACTACAATCAATTCAATCAGAATTAGGATGCACTCAGCAAAGGGTGACAGCTATGGGCAAATTTCCCAACGGTCCCGACCTTGAAAGAGCCGCAGTCAATATGCATCAACAGATAACAACAAATAAACACTGATACTCCAGATAATGATGCAATGCTGACAGCATTCACATAAAAAAAATCAAGTATCGAGTGAAATCAAGCGTCAAGTAAAACACACATGCATTAAGGAACATTTTTTTTTAAAAAGATTTGCATTTCAGGATATCTATGAACATTGCCTAGTGTGTGACAATTAAAGCTGCAAACAGACCTCAAGATTTTCTATTTTGAAACAATGGAACATTGGGGACAATCAGATAACCAGAGGTAGTCGTGGGCTTGAATCCTTTGCGATTCTTTCCACTGTTGATGCAATCCAGATTCAATCAAACACGTTTGATTTTATCGTGCCCAGCTTGTTCTGTGGTTGTCATGGTTGCAACTGTGACATTAAACTGCCAACAGCTCAATCGTTACATACTCCCAGACTGCATACTCCTAATGTTTCTGTTCCTAACAAGCCTCTGATAGTGTCAGACTCAATCTGCAGGTTTGGTTTACGCCACCTTGTTGTAGTTGCGTACATCTGAAAAAAATTAGGAGATCTGTTTGTAGCTTACGTTCTGAAGCTCTAAGACTGGTCCTCTGAAGAACATAGGCCTACAGTAAAGCACCCTTAATAAAACAATCCATGCAAAAACCTACTGGTAAAAAGGGATTTTTAAGTCTTTTCTATCATGGCACATGTTTCAGTAAGGACCAGAAGGGACATGGGAAGGGAGCATGCAGGACAGCCAAGGAAGGTGCAGGGCAGGTGGGCATGCAGTGCAGCAGGCAGAGGGTGGTGCTGGTGGTGGTGCAGTACCTTGTGATCTCGGAGTCGGGGAGCAGACCTAAGTGGAAATGAGGGAAGGGGGTGGGGTGCTCCAGGGGGGAATAGAGGCGGGGAGAAGGTGCGCGCTCACACAGTTTGTTCACAGTGCTGTAAACTGGCTCTGGAGGCCTGGTGGCAGAGACAAGAGAGCAGCAAGACAGACAGAAAGAGACAGACAGAGAGAGGGAGAGGGAGGGAGAGAGAGAGAGAGAGAGAGAGAGAGAGAGAGAGACAGAAAGAAAGAGAGAGAGTGGTTAAGTTGTTAATGTTAGTTGTGCAGAAAGAGGGAACAAGAGACCAGGGGTAAGGAGACAAGGCAGAGAAGTGCATCTGTAGCGTGCACAAGGTTAAGAGGAGGGTGCCAGGTCATGATTAGTGAATTAGGGCACTAGTAAAGCGGGTTTTGTGAGACTTTTACTATCTAGTACACACACTATCTTAGTAGGAGGCCCCTTCCTCTGAGCACACCGACTCACACAAAGACATTTCTGGATCACACAAAGAGAACGGGTCCATTTAAAAAGCTGTGAGTGAGCTGAACACCTGACTCACCTGATCATCAGAATATGGAAAAAAAAAAAAAAAACAAGCAAACCAACAAAAAACGAACTGCCAAAAAGATACCTGCAATATGACAATAACTGAGAAAGAGGGCAGCCAAAGAAAATAAAAGTGTGCCGGTCTACTGGTCTTGAACTGTCTGAACGTATCCTCAATTTATGATCATTTTGGGTAAAAACCTTTTGCTCAAGGTTTTTACACAGGCTTAAAATGTGTGCATATGTGCAAACAGTTCTGTGCATTTCCGTTGCAAAGGTACCCTGGCAAAGTCCTATATTGGACCACAACAGCATCCAAAGAGCTGAACAGAACATCCTCCTTACAGTGTCTTCCACCAGTTTCTGTTTCTCACTCTCTCACACACTCACTTTCTTTCTCTCTCTCTCTCTCTCCCTTTCCCTCTGCCTCATTTTTTCGTGCAGGGTACTGTATCTTCATGCAGAATGCAAAGCATCGCAAGCAACTAAATACAGTGAATGTTTTTTTTTCTTTCATTTTTTTTATTTAAAGTATATTTGAACTTTTGCCTTTATTGAGGCAGGACAGTGAAGAGACAGGAGGTTAAGTGGGAGAGAAAGATGGGGCGGGATCGGGAAATGGCGTGGGTCAGATTCAAACCCTGGGCATTTGGACCCAAGTGCGGTACGGACACTATAGCTGCTTGACCCACAGCTCCCTCTTTTCCATGACTGTGTTGATGTTAGTTTGAAACCTGATGAGAACAAGTGTGTGACAAGAACTGTGTGTGTGAATCTTCAGTGAAAAATCACCAGCGACAACAGAGTGTCTGTACAGCCTAAAATAACTTTTCCACTGAAGTCAATGTCTGTTCCCATGAGACTCTCACCTCAACTGGAAGTGCTGGGACTCAAACCTGTGACCCTCGCCATCATCTAACGAGGCATTTCTGATTGGAGAAAAAATATGTCATTCAGTACAGTCAACCAACGCTGTCTTGAAATGTGAAAATATCTACTGTATGCAATCCAAACTTGAGTTAAAATATCTGTTGGTACACCTAAAAAAATGCATTCATAATATACTGTATGACTAAACGTGATCACATGTGATCAAATGTGACAAAATGATGGACAGCAAACATCTAGATGAGTCACACAGGACAGCACAACAGAGCGAGTAACAAACAACAGGATTGAAAAAAACAACAGCGACTCACTGAAACTGAAAGACAGACTACATGCCAACAAAGTCCTCACACCCTCATCAGTGTGGAGAGTCAAATCTTTGCTCTTCCATGTACCAGGTCATCCTAAAGCTGCTTTATTGTACAGGAGTGCGTTTCCCAAAACCATAGTTGTTAACCTGTTAGCAACTTAGTTAGTTGGCAATGGGAAATTGCATTGCAACCAACAAAGTTGCTAACAGGTTAGACAAGACAAGACATTTGGATCCTCATTTTATACCCTCTCTCATCAACTTAGTTAGACCAGACAAGACATTTGGATCCTCATTTTATACCCTCTCTCATCAACTTAGTTAGCAACTATGGTTTTGGGAAACGCACCACAGGACGTCGATCACCTACTCAGACTACTGTTATTGGACTATAGAGCAAGAAAGCGCTGGCTGTTCCTGGTGCCCTGGCCGATGCGTTGTGTTGGGCTGTGGCAGCGCATGCAGCAGCACTGAGCTGTGCCGAGATGGGAGTGTGTTGTTGTGGGGGTGCTGTGAGCTCCGCTGTGCTGGGTGGTTGCAGGGCTGCATTAGCCATGCCTCTGCGCTGGCAGATGATCTCGGTGTGGCTGGCTGTGAAGCGGAAGCTGCAGCGCTCTGTGGCCCACTTACCCCCCTCACCACCCACCACGCCGCCGCTGCTACCCCCACCCCTCCACCCCCCTCCTGGGTCTCATGGCTCCGACTCGTGACATCTCCTCTGGGCTTCTTCAGCCCTCAGCAACTTGCAGTGCAGCAAACAGCTTCTGCTCTCCGCATGCACTTCTCCCTCTCCTCTCCTCTCCTCTCCTCTGCTCTCCTCTGCTCTCCTCTCCTCTCCTCTGCTCTGCTCTCCTCTGCTCTCCTCTCCTCTGCTCTCCTCCCCTCTCCTCTCCTCTCCTCTCCTCTGCTCTGCTCTCCTCTCCTCTCCTCTGCAGACAAGACATTTGGATCCTCATTTTATACCCTCTCTCATCATCTTCTCATTTGCATTCCTGTTTGCCTAGTTCTTGTAAATCATCCATTATATTCCCTCCCAATTCTTTTCTGTCCATCTGTCTCTCTGCCTTCAAAATGATGCAAAACATCCACTTTAACTACTTCATTCTATATGTTTCATGACGTGTGATCAGTGTCATAGTTGAAACGGTAGAATCCATGAGTGTAATCCATGGTCTTTTAGCTACGCATCCAGTGTGTGGGTTAATAAAACATATTGGTTGGGACAAAGCATTAGACAGTGCAAGCCAACAAAGACATTCCTTCACAAGCACGAAAGTGACAGGTAATCGATTAGCTTTTGCGCACAAATATCAACCACCATTTCAGCAGAACTGCGAAATTCCACCTTTAAAGGGGGAGCCCGCTGAGCGACGTGTTTGAGACGCAGGGACCCAATCCTACACTCCTTGGCTCCTGCAGACATCACAGGATTTCTTGGTGTTTGTGCGTAATGTGTCACAGCAGTGGCAGGAGCCAAGTGAGCATGCTGCAAGACAGCCGAATGCCAAGAGAGTGGCATGCTTCTCTCCAGGTTTGACACCAGTTGGCCGTCTCACAGCCAGAAATCAGCCTGCGTCGCGAGCTGGCCGCCGGACAGACGCTGAGGTAACATCATAATGACAAATGACAACCGCACTGTGGCAACATGGCAGACGGGGCCATCTATTCTGCATAGAGCACTGAGCAAGCAGGTGCATGTACAGGACCATTATGTTCCAAGTAGGAACTTGTAACTTTAAGACCAATTTCTGAAAACGCGTATGCTGTCTATATGCAATATGGACTGGAATCTGTGTTCTTTAAGTGCAAACTTAACTATACCAGTCAAGCTAGTTTAAATAGTGATCCTGAAAAAAAATTATCAGTTTGCGTAACATTCAAGCAATCTCATTGATGTGGAGTGCTGTTACAATGAAGATCTGCATAGCTGGTATACAGCTGACATGTATGGTAATAATATGGAATAGCAGACATGTATGACTGCTTGTTAGCTCTAGATATCTGAGATGCAAAGAGTAAAGTATCAGCAGTGCTGTGCATAGAAACATCAAAAATCTCTTGTGCAATCACTTGTCATAACCAAAACCTTGTGGTGAACCACATAATATGTGAGAAAGCCATTTCAAATGGATACTGTCTGTGATGTGTGCATTGATCAGTTCCCTACATTTGATTTGGACGATCACTAAAAACTAAAACTGACCACACCCTATTTCATTTCAAACACTTTTATCGACCCATTTCGGACCACAGCCACAAATTCAACCATGAGTGTGCGTCCACGGCCGCGTTCTAAAACGCCGCCACTGAGGCCCGACCAATCAGACCTTCGTTTCGAAACCTGGAGTTTCTACACACTTGAGAGGTTGGGTTCCTACATTGAGGCGGCCACAGCACAGAGCCTGCTGCCCGCCTACGCCGCAGCAGAGGAGCTCAGGGAGCAGTGCTGGGAGAGCGCCCCACTTACTTACGCCTCTAAAACATTCATGGAGGTCGTATGGAAATGGCGGCTGTGGCGTCGGGGGCGGCGGGCTGAGAAAGAGATGACCTTTTAGCGGCCCTGCTCCGAGTTTAGCTCTCTCAAGGAGGCCTCCCCAAACAGTCAGCCATATTCATTTTTCATGATCTGAGGCTGGCTGGCAAAGCCGACAAGCAAAGTCTTACTAGACCACACAGGCCAGTGTACTGGTTTGTGTTATATCGCCAGAGACTGCCCTGGTTCCTGAGAGCTAATTCTCTATCAAAATCATTACACATGGTCATTTCATAACTCTGACGCAATATTATTTTAAAGATGTTAAAATTAGGTTGTATAGCTATATATAGCAATACCAAGCACACTGACTTCTTACTTTACTCTCAACACTGCTCTATGCTTTCAGTTGCTCTCCTTGTCTATTGCAGATGGGGTAGATCCGGCTAAATCCAAAGATTAGCCCATCCTATGAGAAGCAACGGGACCACGTAAACCTCTTAGCCCAAAAGAGGGACGGTCTTTAATCCCCTGTTAAAAAGCTTAGTGAGGGGTCACCATCTGAAATCTTTCACTGGTTTTACTTTCTGTGTGAAAACTTCTAAAAAGGTGCAATGGGCAGGAGTGGGGACAGACTTTGTGAAAGACATTTTAAAAGTTTAAACCATGTAAAAGCATGGTGACACATTTAAAAAGGGCAGACTAGCATCAGGCTTTTAGAAACAGCACTTTTCTCTGGCTAACAGAGATACTGTATGTGTGAATAAAGTTGGATCTTGAAAGTGGGCATTCAACTGAGCATACTGAGATGCAGCCAAGAGAAGTTGAGACTCTATGCACTCCTGCTCAAGACGGCCTTATTGTAATGCACAGCACCAACAGTCCCCTGACACAACATCTGACTAGTGACGCCTAGCAAATGCAAGTACACACACACAAACATCTCTTGTCTGCACCATGACCTACTTGCTTTTGTGCTGTATTTTTTTGGTGTATGCAAAAATACATTCAGTCTTGAGAGAGAGAGAGAGTGATATGTAAGGGATAATGTATAGAACGCCGGTAATTATCGGAACATAAGTCCCGACAGGGCGAACAGGACAGAACAGTCTTGTTTCGTCCTGAAGGGACTTATGTTCCGATAATTACCGGCGTTCTATACATTATCCCGCTTATTACACGGCTACTTGCCAAAACGAAATAATAAACTCCCCACGATATGACTTTAGCCTACATAACCTAGCCTATTTGTTACCGTTCATCGTGGCATTTGCTGAGAAACAAATAGTTCGCAACAACACACGCTGCTGAACTTGAATCAAACATTCTTTAGAACACAGCTGATCAACCGTCTGCTTTCACGTTTGAATGAAGTTCCAGTCCTTGCGTAGTGATATGAAAGACATTAATCAGAAGCACAAAACCCGTTGCCATTGACAGCGGTGATTAAATGCTTTGCCGGTGATTTATGTAGATTTAACATAGGCCCAAACGTTGGGAAGGCCCATTCATGTGAATGGAACTTTCTGCAGCACTCTGAAGAGCCGTGTAATAAAGCTCATTTAATGTAGCCAGAAGGAGAGGCTGGGCTTTAGTTTCTAGTCATTAAAGGGAGTCAACTTTCACAGCTACGGCAGAGCACCTGAGACCTGGGATCAAGGAAGGGGTTATAAGGCCAGAGAGGAAGAGAAGGACTCCTGATGTATCTTTTGGAACGGAGGAGAGAAGAGAAGAGAGAGAGTGAGAAGAAGAGAAAGGAGGAGAAAGGGATGGAGGGAGGGAGGGAGAGAAAGAGTAAGGGGAAGGGGAGCGCAGGAGTTTAGAGAAAGCGAGAAAGAGAGAGAGAGAGAGCCAGGAAGTGGAATCTCCTAATGAGTCTGAGTGCACACTGTGCTGACGCTAAAGCTTCACAGAGGAAGCTTTTTCGCTCAGAAAAACAAACCGCCTGGCGCAAAACATATGCTTCCCAAAAACAGCTCCGAACACAAAAATAAACTCCATTACCATCTACTACCATAAGAGGTGTGTTAAAATAAGCCATGCTAACTCAGAGAAATACACTTCACAAGGGGGATATGGCCACAACAATGCCCTAATTTTAGTCCCAGAAGCACATGAGGCTTGGAGCACATTTCAGGGTTGTTAAAGGCACACTAAGTGAATAACTACCGGAAAACAACTGCTAACTGTGCATGATTATATCTGATGCTAGATATTTATCACGAGAAAGAAATAGAACACAATCCATGGATCCGCTCGTAAATTCAATCTGGCACTGAAAATGGAATAGTCTGCAGTTTGAAAAAGACAAACGTTCAATCTCCCTCTGAATTAACGAACAGTTTCACATGGCTCATAACTGAATTAATTCAAACAGCGGGTTTCAAAAGGGGGGGAGGGGTTCTGATTAATTTCAAGAGCTTGACAACTACGGCCTATAGTTTGTAAATAAGAGTGTATTTGTCCTATTTCCTCGGTTTCAGTTAGACTGATGTGATACTCTCCCACTCTGTCCCTTCAGCTGGAGTGACCAGAGTCCAAAAGTCTGATGCTCTGAATAAATGAACGACAATTCTAACAACACGCTGAATTCACAAAGGTTTCAGAGTGGTGTAGCAGTTTAATTATAGAGCATAGTCAGCTCTGATTTTTTTTCATTTTGAAGAGACAGTGAAACTGTTGAGAACAGTTGAGTCACACAGTCAGATGAAGGAAATGTATTCTCTTAGGAGTGATATTTGCCCAAAAGTAAGAGAAATCGTATGCTCTAGAACTACATTCAAGTGACCCCTCTACTAGCAGGTGACAGGGCCACTTGATCATAAACATAGCTAGACAGACAGGGGGAGGATCAATGAAAACGGGACAGAAACTAGACACTCGGAACAGTGCTTGGGACAGTGGGACAGAAACAGTGAAGGGACCAACAAAACTCAAAAGCAATCCCAATCACTGTGGTGGTGATTTCTTTTCAGATCGCCTTTGGGTTTTCCACAGGACAACGAGAGGAGGGGGTGGGGTGGTGGACAGATAATCTACCTGTGGCCACTGGCGTCTGGTAGGAGAGGAGGTAATTACCGTAAGAAGGAAAAACCATCCAACCTGTTAATGTCCTCTTCCCCGAGCAAGTGTTTGGGGATGGGGGAGTACCTTCCTGGGGAGATGGGCGGCAGACTGGACTTGTACTCCAGGGTACCGTTGTTGCCGGGGGAAGAGATATGGTTTTCCATGGCTGGAGAGAACGCTGGTGGAGAGAGACAGCACACACACACACACACACACCGCCAGATTTCTAAGTGCAGGGGACAAGCCGAGATGAGCTATGAGACATACGTTCACACTCGGTATCATGTTTCAACACACTTTAGGTCAATATCACACCGGAATTCTCCTTTAAGTTCACTTACTATTCTGTGGAAAGACTGCTCCTACTGAGCCTACAACTTAACCAAAATGAAAAAAAATAAATATACAATCTAAGTATAACTACTTACTACTACTGTTACTACTACTACTACAACACACTACTAGCAGCAGACAGACAACTGAGAACAGGTTTGTGTACATTAGATGCACACACAGTACAAGGGCACAAATTCAACATATAAAACTAATGACTGTAGTCACTTTAACTGATGATACCAAAGGGTAAAGAATAAGTACTAGATCACTAGAGAAGAAAGAGAGGGGGAAAGAGAAAGTAAAAAAAAAGGCAAAAGAACAAAAAAAAACTTACAATGTGTGATATCAGGAGGCCCATAGGGATCCGATAAGTAAACGCTGGTAGGCTTGCCCACCTTCAAATAGACTACATCAGACGTATTCTTCAATATGGCTACAGCTTCCTCGTGAGTCACTTCTTCCAAAGTGTAGTTGTTTACCTGTGGAAAAGCGGAAGAGAAGTCCCGTCGGTTATGCAAGCGCTTTAACTCATCATCCAGCTGTCAAGAGGAGCAAATCAGCATGGCCCACAGAACTGGCAAATCCTCCCAGTCGATTGGATTAGAGGGGAGGGGGGTGATGGGGGCGCAGAGGGAGGGTGTGTGTGCGGTTAATTAAACCTGACTCCACTCTAACGACCCTCCCATGGGGCACAGTGCTCACACAGGGCCCGTGGGACACCAAGGGCCCGGTGACGCTCAAGAGTTTCACCTCACATCACGCCACGTCACGTCACGTCATGTCTGAGTGGCCTGTCCAGATGCAGCGGCACACTGTGGCCTTTCTGAGTGTCACCTCCGACGGTGTGACACGGTCAGTGTTTAACACTCAAAACAGCTCAACTGAGAAAGTAAAAGCCCCACAGTTCTACCTGTACACTCAACAGAGGTGATTTCATGAATTAGCTTATCTACCTGGCTGAAGAGTTGTGCTAATGAGACTAAGCTGCTTTAGGGAATGGTTGGAACATGCAGTATGGGATAGGACTTTTACTTTCTGAGGCAGTGAATGATATTTGATTAGTCTCTATCCTCTTGCATCTATGTTGAGGCATCCAGAGCCCTGTCTATAATCACAACCGGCCTCTCACTTTTTTTGTGTGGGTTGCCCTCAGAGATGGCGTTAGGAATTTTATGAAAGAATATAATATTTAATGTTGATGCTAATTATGTTCGGTGAAGGCGCCCTATCAGTGCAGGGCCCTAGGAGGTCCTCTTAAAGGTACTATAAGCGATGTTGGGCAACGTCACTTCTGTTGACCTTCAAACAAAACAGAGAGCTAGCTCGCTACTCCCTCCCCCTCCCGCAATCTCGTCGGTTATTGGCTGGAACACTGTTTGTTATGTTTCATAGTGCAGGTTGCACAAGTTTATTCTTGTTTCCATTTGTGGAGCCTGGGCTGTCTACGGTGTGCTCAGGGGACAGGCAGCTAGCGGATAGTGAGGAGATGTTTGCTGTATGTGACAAAAACTGTTTTAGCCTAAGACATGTGTGACATCGCTTAGAACTTTCCTGCGCCTTATGGTAACCCTGGTTACCTTTCCCTCTGTTCCCCTTTCCACCCTCCAGCCCCCTCCATCTCTAGTCAGACGCCCGCTCGCACCAACACTGAGGGCCAGTGCCAGTGTCTGGTGTCATCTGGCACTCACCATGAGTAACCGATCTCCGACCTGCAGCCTGCCGTCCTTCTGCGCCGCTCCGCCGTCAATAATTTTGGTGACGTAGATGCTGTTGTCCCCGGGAATGTGCTGGTTGCCCACCCCTCCTGCGATGCTGAAGCCCAGCCCTTTGGGAGAGACATACAGACAAGCATGACAGGTAAACTGGTGTGGAAGCACACAAACTGCCTTAAGAAGAACTAAGATAAGAACTTCCTCTTGTCATGGCCAAACAAGGAGGGTGTGTATAATTCCTTTCAGGTAGCAAATAATAGCATTTCATGGTCTGCAATCTGACTGCCAATGTGATTTTTTTTCTCTCCCATTCATATTTCCAATATGATGGTATCTCTCTGAAAATGCCATGCAAGGTATAATCTGACATATGCTGGTTCCACATACATAAAGAATGAAATGGCTGGAAAGTGCCAGGTGCATTAAGTAACCTATGTGCATTAAGTAACCTATGCTGGTTTCTTACAAGCAAATCTGATGAGCTGTCAAAAGTTTCTCATTAGGTGCTCTTGAAAGCCCTTGAGTATACGAAGTGGCTGTTAAGGAAGTTTTAAAAATTCAAAATGCTCCAGCTTAAAGAAAAGAGCCTCACTTTGCATTGCCAGCGGCAAGACCTTGTTAAAAACTCTTTAGCATCCTGTACACTGACTTCCCAGAGCACAATTACCTCCACCGGAGCAGATGGAAACACTTCACCCGGCCAAAAACTTGACTAAAACACCCCCCGCCTCCCAACCCCCTCAGAAGGTGCTGTAATACTGCATTACTGGCTGACGACAAACCACCCAAACTCACATTACAGGTACTCTAGTAAAATCCCTGAGTGCTGCCCCCCCCCCCCCCCCCACACACACACACACACCCCTCCTCCATACTGCTGCTTCATAGCCAGCTTCTAAATAATAAATAAAACATATCAGCACCAGCACTCCTGCTGCTGAGGGAGTGTGGGGGCAGAGAGGAGAGGAAGGGGGGGGGGGGGGGGCGGAGGAGTGATGGAGGAACTGCTTCCTTAGTTAGTTGGGAATACATCATCATCAAGATGCAGATTTCGGAGAGGAGAAGAGCACCTTTGGGCCCCTTGATGAGCTTGATCTCCACGACGGTCTCCAGCATGGGTCTCCTGCGGCGGACGTACAGCCTGACGATCGATCCGGCCACCTTGAGTGCCTCCACGGCCTTACTGTGGGACACCTCCGACACGTCTGAGTCGTTCACCCGCAGGATGCAGTCGTTCACTCTGGAGAGAGAGAGAGAGAGAAGGAGAGTGCGCCTCTTTAACATTTCAACACAATCCATCTTGCTCTTTTATTAGTATGTGTGAATGCAGGATGCAGTTGTTTACTTTGAGAAGAGAGAAAGAGAAGTCTCAGCACTAGTCTGGCAAAGAAACACACATACCAACTTGCACTACTATATATACACTTGTAGGCAGGACGCAGTTCTGGCAGAAGCCACTTTGAACCATTTCTCAACACTTTTTTCCCCCCCAAATGCTGTCCCCCTTCCCAGATCACACTTGCACTTCTATCAGTGTGACGCATGCTCTCCCTGGAAACAAAGCCCAGATCCTGGCAACGGAAGTGGCCTGTTCTACCCGCTGTGCCGCAGAGGCCAGTGAGATTGGGTTCAGGGACTGGTCAAGATGGCTCTCCGAGGATCCAGAGTGGGCGGGGAGGCCAAAATGGGGTGCTGGGGGGGGTGGGTGGGAGGGGTTTTGGTCGGACGTTTCTGTGCCCTGGCTGCAGTTAGAGGACAGCACTCTCCTCAGGGCCTCGCGCCGACAGCGAGCAGCTGGGTCCCCGTGTCCACACGGAGCCCTTCTGCGGGCGAGCGCGCACGTGCGAAAGAGAGAGAGAGACAGACGGGCGAGATGAGATGAGATGAGACGAGACGACCTGCACGCCGCCCACTCCAGTCTGCCATCTGAGTCTCCGCCACTGCTGCTGCGGCTCTCAGAGGACACCCCGACCACCCAGGAGATCAGAGGAGATTAAGAGGAGATGACAACCTCGCAACGGAGGCCAACGCACTGCAGTTGGATAGGAGCGTATGTGTAAATGCGTCTGTGTGTGTGTGGTGTGTGTGTGTGTGTGTGTGTATGGTAGAAATTTTGGATTACTAAACAAATCTTATTACATAGAGGTGATTAACAATACATTTTCATATATTGTGTATGTTTTTCTATACATTCAATACTATGCATCAACTTTGCTTTGTCTGTCATTTGCTTGACTTTCTAATAAAGGTCATGCAAACCCTTTTGTCACGAGTTAAGGGTATTCTGCCTGAGGCAGTAATATTAGGAATATCCTGACAGGAAATGGACTATGGCAAGAAAATGCTGAAGGATGTATATGTATTGTATTGAACAATTATCTAACTTACTTGGAGTAGCCACATGACTTGCGTATGGCGTATGGATCACATGCTATGTCCAAGAAGTGTACATGTATTGTTGTATTTCTGCATGTATGAGTTTTGGAGAAGAACATTGTACTTATGTGATCTGTATTACCACAATGTAACGTGTATAAGATGGGGCCTTGCCCTAGAGAACTTTGAGTAGTGTTACTGGAACGTGCTGTTACCAGTGACTTTGCTCCCGGTATCGTGAATAAACCTGCAGTGTTTTCTCACACCTGAGTGTGCCTGGAGATTTTTGACCACACGTGTATGTACTGTAGGTGTGTGCGTGTGTGTGTATGTAGGTGTGTGTGTATGTAGGTGTAGGTGTGTGTGAGTGTATGTGTATGTGTATGTGTATGTGTATGTGTGTGTGTGTGTGTGTGTGTGTGTGTGTGGATAGGAGCGTATGTGTAAATGCGTATGTGTGTGTGTGGTGTGTGTGTGTGTGTGTGTGTGTGTGTGTGTGTGCGTGCGCATGTAGGTGTGTGTGTGGTGTGTGTGTGCGTGCGTGCACATGTAGGTGTGTGCGAGTATGTGTGTGTGTGTATGTGTGTGCGCATGTAGGTGTGTGTGAGTATGTGTGTGTGTGTGTGTGTGTGTGTGTGTGTGTGTGCGTGCGCATGTAGGTGTGTGCGAGTATGTGTGCGCGCATGTAGGTGTGATGCGAGTATGTGTGTGTCTGTGTGTGTGTGTGTGTGTGTGTGTGTGTGTGTGTGCACTGCTGCTGGGGAGCCCACCGCACCTCTGGGAGGTCACTCCACAGCCTCCCACTTTTCTGCCCCCCCGTATTTCAAACTCTATGAAAATGGACACTTCAAAAGAGAGCCAATAAAAAGGCACAAATGCTCTCTGAATGGAGAATGAATCCCATTCCGAGAGCCAAATTACACTTCATGCATTTTCTATGCACACCTCTTGCCTGACTTTGCAAGAGCTGAGATCGTAATAAGCCTCAGGGAAATCACTCTGACAGTGTAATTAATGATCTGTTTTCCAGACAGGCAGAGAAAGTCATGCATTAGAGAGAGAAGCCCAGTCTCTCAAAGGCCGCGCGATGGGCTCGGGCACAGTCAAATTATTACTTGAGCAAGACATAATCATACGGGAGGTTTTGCTCGGTGTGTGTGCTACAAAGCAAATCATTTCTTCAAGTGAACTTCTTCAAGACTTAAAAGGCCTGTAAGAACTGGGCATAAATCAGTGAACATTATTCTAGCATCACAAGAATAAAAAGAAGAGGGGTGTGTGTGTGTGTGTGTGTGTGTGTGTGTGTGTGTATGTGTGTGTGTAGTGGAGGCCGCACTGGGAGTTGACTGCCTCTGGGGACAATAAGACAGGAGAGCCAGGGTCACAGTATCCACATGGGACACACTGCTGTCAAACACAGCTGCTCTATGGCAACAGGAGTGCAGTAAAGCTTTCCAGCCCTAATCTAATTGAGATTATAATAACAATAATCCGCACCTCTTAATAAGCATGTCCAATGACCACAACATGGACTACAGAAGAAATATAGCACCGGTGCTCCATAGAGAAAAACATAAATCCCTGTGGAAAGGATTGGTCATCACCATATGTCCTTTGAAAACATACCCAAAAGTAAAAAAGAAAACCTGGAACGGAATGACAGTAACACCTGCTGAATCTAATAAAATAAGTGCTAATGAAGTGTGAAGTAGTAATTTACTTTCAAGAAAACTTCAAAGCCTCTGGGAGGTCAGAGTTGTAGTTTTGCTATGCGAGCAACTGTGAAACAATCTTTAAATGTGTAAAGATTTATGAACACATTAAAGCTTAACCCTAGAGCACTATCTGATGAGGAATATGAACACGGCACATCAGACAACCCAAGAAAAGGAAATCTGCTGCACAAGCATAGGTGAAAGAAATGACTCTGTAGTTCTTAATACCACTACACAGATTCAAACAAGATCAAAGAGCTCTCTAAAGATGTTTCAGCAGGAGAATACTAAAGCATCCAATAACAATGTGAAATCATCAGCAGAGAAAATAAATAAATAAATAAATAAGGAAGAAATCAAAGCCAACACGGCTCCCCAAAGAGCAATTAGGCATGTGGTGGTCAGTGGGCGCTTTAATCAGCCACAACAACAAAGATGAATTCCACTTGAGACTGTCAGCATTTCCCTGCAGCAGCACAACAGTGTGGGTGGGTGAGGAATCCGACTCTGTTAAAGTGCGAGTGACAGGCTGCCTTTTCATCGGGCACAGAGAGGATGCAGTACGACACTCCTGCCATCTGCCCCCATACACTTCTGCTGTCTGCACTGCAGCTGCAAGTGGTACTGGAAATGATGTGTGTGTGGGGGGGGGTGTTGACACGACAGTTGCCCCGGGATTGGCTCACCTGAGTCTGCCGTCTTCAGCGGCAGCCCCTCCTGGGATAATCTTGGTGATGAAGATGCCCGGGTCATCTCCGATGTGGGGGTTGTCTGTGCCGCCAGCAATGCTGAAGCCTAGTCCTGAGTTTCCCTGCAATTAGTGCACAGGAGCGTCATAACAGTGTGAATCGCTTGGTACACGACAGGCACAGGTGCATGATTTTACAAGTGCTTTGGGGTTTGGCTGGTTCGGCTGCTGTGATCCCTCTGCAGGTCCAAACAGACATATCTCAAGTGCTGTGCATCTACATTTGAGTAGAGGATTCACATAGAGAAATGAAACATAGCTGCTAACAGTGAATGCTAACTTCTTCAATCAAACCTCAGTGAATGGTACATGAAAGTGCCAGATATATACACAAATAGTAGGATTATTAAGAATATAGAGATGATTAACACTCTCATTTTAAAGGAATAGGACACACATTTGTGTCTATATTCAACAGTAAATGTTCATGACAAGTGATGTTGATGATGAATGTTGTGTGTATAATGAAACTATTGGAAGGAGAGCCAACAGCCGCAGGGTGACTGACAGCAGTTGATTTTCATCGGTCTGGGAGTATAAAGGGTGAGGGCTGTGAGGTTAGCGTTAGCCAGCAGCTTCCTCTCCGATGCTTTACGGCCGTGCCTCCACTCCACCTCTCCTGGCGCCAGCACGGGGCGTGGAAAGCAGAGGTCATAGATTACCAGTCTGGTGACAATGACAGAATGGACCACTGCAGTCAAATTATCGCCCCCGCTGCAGTCAGTCCCTTAAGCCTGCTGTTTTATCTAGGTCCAGTACAGGGAGTGAGTTGAGAGCCTCACAAAAGGCAGCTCTGTGTGGCACTGGACATCACGGCTTGACAAATCACCGCTGCCTTTGCTTGTACTGACCTTTGCTATTGTTAGTGCTCCGATTTCAGCGAGCGAGGATCTCATTTCAGCTGTCAAAATGTCATCTACAGCTGGCTAAGCCGCTTAGGCACAGTGAGGCTCAAGTGTGTGTGTGTGTGTGTGTGTGTGTGTGTGTGTGTGTGTGTGTATGTGTGCGTGTGTGTGTGTGTGTGTGTGTGTGTGTGTTCATTGGACACATCATGCAAATTCTGAAACCCAATTAGGGGACAGCCTGACTCCAAACATCAACAATGTCAGGACCCTTATCAGTCCTTCACAGTCATGTGTCCGTAACTAGAGGTAAAGACAAGTTCTCAAGTCTGCCCAATTGAAATAGTAGATCCAGGCATTCTGCTGAGTGACAAGGGCCAATAGAGGACTGCACATCATATGCTATGGACAACTGGAACTGCACATCATATGCTATGGAGAACTGGAACTGCACATCATATTCTATGGAGATGCAGTATTTGTATACTTGAATTTGATTAGATTTTATTGTTTATAGAATGGGAAGAAATTCTGAATTCTACTCACTGCTGCCCACATACAGACGGTGAGAGAGGATGGTTGGCTTTTAATGGGCACTTCATAAATACAGTCTGGTGGCCTTTAATGGATGTCTCTAGTTTACAATGTTTTTCATGAGGCCTTCATAGATCAATGCAGTGACAAGGTAAAAAACATAACTCAACATTGTCGATTGGGACACCATGCATCATTCATGCACAAGGGCTGCTTTTGACATATACTAAATCTATTGCAGGGTTCTTGGTCTTTTATCATGGTCATACACACTTGCTTGCTTCTACCATTTAATTCAACCATTTTTGCTGCAATATGTTAAAGCTAATTCTGTATTAACAGCTTTGTCAACAGCACATACAAATCTTGATACACTCTCTAAACCAATTTCTATAGTTGGCTATTGGTTGGATATTCAGATATATACAGCCTTGTTGATGAGCACGGTAGCATGAAGGTAAACATTACATGCAGCTTACCCGCTCTAATGTAATCTCTTCAAACTCATATTCGATCTCTGTCCCGTTCACCTGGAAAAAAAAGAAAAGAAAAATATTAGACCATCAAACGAAAATGTATAAAACACTACTGCAGTGTATCTAGCAGTGCAGCGTAAGTAAGTACACTGTCTATTGGGTCTACTATTCCTGCCCTTGTTTTGGGTGAGAAAACTGGTAGTGGTGTTGGTGCTGTTTGCAAGGTTTCTACGTTTTCAGTAGTTAGTGTACTGCTTTTAGCCCTGATCTCCCTACTGCAGCTTTAAGGACTTTGTTAGCTAAATCAGACACGCTATAATTGGCACATATCTAAATTCCGCAGGTCGCTGCTTCTCATGATGATCGTCTGGACACCCACATTCTAGACATGATGAGACTTTGGGAACTGTTAGAAAGCTGTAAGGGGTACTGATAGATAACCAAAATAAAATGTAGTGGGCAATGGGTAATTAATAATTCACTACATTTTCAAGTATAGTTCTATATTATGGACTTTTGCGTGTCAAAAACTGCCTTAAAGTGGGACATCCACTAATTCTCTAGATTGTGCATTATGTATTGAATGAATGGATGTCCCGAACACAGGCAATGACTTAGAAATAGCAGTAATAAATAGAGGCCTGTGGTGTTAATTAGGGACTAGTTAACAAGTTGATTAAATACCAAATCTCAGCATGGGATATTATGTTACAAAATAGTCTATTCATAATTCATTAATTCATTATAAATGTCTAAAGTAATGAGTGGAACTCCAAATTGTACAAAAATGGCATTTCAGCTGTAGCACTAATAAGATTGCTCCCAGTCTGCCTCCATGACATCGAAGAGGTGGCAGGCGTTTAGAACATCAAATGAGTTGACAATCGGGCTAGGTAGTGCTTTCCATGTAATTGCTTCAATCTGGACACTGCTACGGAGACGGACACAAAAATCCATAACGTTTTACCTGGTCGCTTTTGGTGCACACTGCCCTGCATCACAACACTGTGTCCCTCTTAATTTGGAGCCCTTATTCATTATTCCTCTCAAGGGCTCCGAAATGAAATGATGCTGGCGCGCCCTGCGGCATACAGAGAGGAAGCTCGACGGATGAAGTAATCAACTCGGGGGTGACCTTTAAATTAGGGTCATTAACGCTGTTCATTAGAGCTTTGGCTCCCTTCATTCAGGCTTAAATAACCATGTCTAAAATACTGATCACACGGCTATTTAATTCACTTTTAGCTGCTTGTGAGGAGGTGATGTCTACCCACCTCATACTTATATGGCAGTTTAATGGGCTTGATCACTTTCAGTCAGGTGGAGTTGCCAACCATCACTCACCACCAGGCCGTCACAATTATAATACAATCACCTGACCTGATCTATTGGAGCCAATTGCTTCCTTTCATGTGTTGAAACAGCTGGATGAAGCTAACACAAATGTCATATTTCCTAACCCATCAGTGTGTCCACATCATTTCCCACCATTTGAGGTTTGACTGGCGCTTTGTATATTGCAGTAATAGGCTTTGTATATTTAATTTGCATTTCAGTCATGTCAGCCCTGTACAATTTTTGTTTACAGTCTAAAAGGCAAGAAGAGATGCAACCTCTGTTTATACGATAAGTTCCAATGATCAATGCTAATAAATGTCTCTTCTTGAGAATAATGTGTATTATTACATTACCAGGCTCATATTACAAAAGTGCAAGAATATTAACAATATTTATAACAAAAATAGACAATTCAATCAATCACAATTATTTCCATAACACTTAATCATCAGTCTCATGATTGTAATAGCCCTAGTCACAACGTTTTCCATTAACGTTACTGGAACATTATTTTAAAATGAGTCGTTAACTGAATTCCTTTCTGATGAAATTGTTGTTGGTGAAAATGTGCATCCTGTATTTTTGCTGTTCCGTGACTGGAGCTCGTCACTGTCCTAATTAATAACAGTACACAGCTCACAGATCCTCGCCCGGGGAATTTAAGAGTCAGTTGCAGCGCGTAGGTTTTCTAGAAGAGATCAACACCCCGCAGAAATACAGATTTACTGCCATCATAGCAACAAGATAAACAGGCTTAATGAAGTCACGGCACAGAGGCACACAGAAGAGGGCAACATTTTTTACATCAAATGAGGCAACATTAAGAAAGATATTGCACTTGGTCTGATCTAAAGGTTTTATTCTATCTAGAGTCAAATCACAAGGCAAAAAGACACATCAGACAAAAACAATGCAAATATCCATCTTCGGTGGTCTTGGGGATAGCCCATCTGCGGCTATAGGCTTTAGCTCTTCTGTGAAAACTAATTCAGTGGAAAAACTGTGCCATACTGTAATGACTGTTTAGAGGCAAACACGTGGAGTACAGATGACACTATGGTGGAGACTGACCTTGAAGTGAGAGCAATTTAGCTGGGATTCCATCCAAATGAAACCCATATTTTATACACATTCATAAAAATTTGGACTAAAGTAAATGCAATTTTTTTTTAAAGTATATTTTCCCCTGTAGTCCCCGTAAGTACTTGACCCGAATGTTGCTGCACCACAGCTCCCTGGGAAATGTGAGTTTTCCACCTGGACACTAACCTAATCAAATGAGAGGTGAACAACAGTGGGTTCAAAACTTGATTCTGTCTGGGTAACCTTAACCACAAATGCAATTTGATGTGAACAAACTGGCTTCTTTTAATCTTTTTTTTTCCACTTGGGATTTCCTATTCCAATGTACAGCATTTGGATGGAAATTGAAAGAGACTGATAAATCATCTTAGGTGTCTACCATCCATCCACCTAATCAAAACTCACAGAAGTATCAAGTTTACTGCAGCAGAAAGATGCAACTACTGCAACAAACAAAGCCAGCTTGATGGTGGTGGTGGAAACTGTTGAATCATTGAAGCATCTGAACAGTGTGTGTGCAGCTTGTTTGCAGTGTCAGTCATCACAGAGAGAGCAGAAGCTGTTTCAATTGCTTAAGCAGAGGGACAGGATTTACCGGGTGGTGTTGTCGCAAATGTTTTTTTGTTTTTCTTTGCTTTTTTACATACGACACAAGCCATAAGGCCATGAGAACTCGGAGAGTTAAAATAATCTCCAATGCTTATGATGTCCAATCTAAATCTGCTTGACAAACCTACAGTATTTTATACTAGCCTGAAGGACCAGGCTCAATCAGAAAGATTAAGGGTCTGGCTACGAGAAATGAAAATGGCCCAACTCAAGGGGCGGCACATTTGAAAATATCACTGCACGCAATTGGGTAACACTAGACCAATGTTTACTGACCGATTCCGGACGTCGACGCAATCGGATAACACTACGACCAATGTTTCCGGACATCGACCTTGCAGCGCTGTAATCATCTGTTTAGCTCGCCTCTGGCCTGCCTACATCAGACACACCGATGGGATTGGTGCAGCTCGGTTTCACGGGCATAGGTAATAAGCATCATTACTCATCGTCACTCGCGAGCAAATTAAAATGTAGCTCTCGAAAATTTAGAGCGAAAACTCTGGATTTCCAGGGTAATTTTAGACAGTCTAGGTGACAAACCCAGACCAGGTGATGCTACTGGACACAGAGGGCACTGCTTGTTTACAGTAAAAGTATTTATTGTAAACTTACATTATTATTGTAAATGTTGAGACAGGATCTGCTTGACAGACTTGTTTGAAAACGACAAGATTAAGACGAGACTAAAAGAAGAGTTGAAAAGAAAAACTACAGTGTGTTGAGTCACTGAGCACAGAGAGTACTGCATGTCCTCGCAAATACACATTTCTAACACAAACTCAGAGAAATTGAAAAAGGAGAGCTGAAAACACAACTATCTGATCCATTTTAGTGCTATGCCTTTTCAAAATATCCTCTAAGTGACGATAGTATCTACCGCTTCCTTGTGCACTCCCAGTGTAATCCTGCTGATAGGCTTCTAAGCCTCTCCACTGACAGCCTTGCTGTGTGTGCAGTTTCTGGAAGGACGTAAAAACCTTCTCATGAATTTTTAACATAATTACTTCAAATAAAGATGTGGAGCAAATAATTAATCTTACAGCAGACAGGCTTTCTCCAGTGATGAAAATAGGCCAACTAATTGAAATGTTTTAGAATGATTATATACACTCAAGTAGACCTCGCCACTCCTCGAGTGCACATAGAGCTTGTGGGAAATTTAACAGCTTCATAATATTATTAACACTGAGGAAAGCTTTAGAATCATTGTAAAGACTGTACAAATTAAATAAAATAAAAATCTACCAGCAAACTAAATACAAATTCACACATGCAACACACAGTGTGTGATTACTTTGCAAAGGTGTGTAAGTTAGAGAGAGAGAGAGAGAGAGAGAGAGAGAGAGAGAGAGAGAGAGAGAGAGAGAGAGAGAGAGAAGTGTAAAGGTCTAATTGGTTATGGCTAAGGGTGAGGTGTTCCTCCCATTCTAATTTGAGTAGGATCCAGTTCCTCATAACTCCAGCTATTTGCATGAGGACTCCTCTAAGGGCACATTAAGACAAGCGGGTAGGGTGCGGTGTGGACTGATTTATTAAGCATGTTCATGTTGGGGGCTTATAATGTGTCAGCCAAGACAAAAACACAAGAAGGCTTGTGTTCTGCAGTGTATTTTCTTTCCCTCATCCAGGAATTAAGAGCAGTGAATATTTTCTTTGCTTTTATCCCCATCCCAAGGTTGTTTATATAAAAACAATCATTTTGAGAATCATAAAATAATGTATGAATATTCAAAGACTTGGTAGCCTATCGGCTGTTGAAGGGGGAAAGAAAAGAGGAAGATTATCTCTCTGTACAGCCTTTTGGCGTGTGTGTGTGTGTGTGTGTGTGTGTGTGTGTGTGTGTGTGTGTGTGTGCAACATATGAGGAAGCACTCTCTACAGACAGCAGACACATTGATTAGACCCCACTCTCCTCAGATATATTCCCTGATTAACCGAGGCAGAGCTGCAAACAACCCCCCCTCCAACTCCTGTTTAATTGTTTCTGCTCACAGCATATCTGCACAGCTACACTCCAGGCTAATCACTCAGCATGCCTTGCATTCTCTAGTGCTGGTTAACATTTTTACATGGCGGAAAGATATACAGTATCGCAACCAAATTAATCAATTAAATGCAGATGGAAAATAAAATGGAAATACAGCAAGGTCAGAAAATGCTACGGACACAGTGGTGAGTGAACTGGGGCAAGTTTAATCTCAAAAATGTTCACACCATTTTGCTACGGTTTCCAGGTTTAACAACATTAATGCGTAATGGTGTGCACCAGTGGCGTATTGGTGTGTACCAGTGTGCAACAGGCTTTGTGGCATGTTTTTTAACATTAGGGTCAAGCAGTTTAACACATTAATTATGATAGTCAAACCATCTTGGTTTTTTAATAGCTTGGACCGAGCTGAGGGAAATAATGTGATTGGCTGTTGCTGTCAAATACAGCGGGGAAAATAAGTATTGAACATGTCAACATTTTTTCAGTAAGTATACTTCCAATGAGGCTATTTGCATGAAATTTTCACCAGATATTACTATTAACTCAAGATAATCCACCCATATAAAAAAAATCCAAACAAGTCCATAGGTAGAGTTATGTGTAATAAAGTGGAATGACACAGGAAAAAAGTATTGAACACGCCTGCTGAAATTTCTTAAATACTTTGTGGAAAAGCCTTTATTCGTAATGACAGCTTCAAGGCATTTCCTGTATGACGAAAACTAATCAGTGACAGTATTCTGGTGTGATTTTGGCCCATTCTTTTAAACAGATAGTCCTTTAATATTGAAGATTCCAGGGGTCCCTCTTGTGAATACTGATCTTTAGTTAACTTGAAGTCAGGGCCTTGATTTCCTTTCTCTGAAACCAATTGAGAGTTTCCTTTGCTGAATGGTTTGGATCATTGTCTTGCTGGAAGGTCTAGCCGGAAGGTCTAGCCATGTCTCATCCTCATCATCCTGGTGGATGTAAAGATTCTCCCGGAATAAAATGACTCCATTCATCATTCCTTCAACTGTATGAAGTCTGCTAGTACCATGAGATGAAAAACAGCCCACACCATGATGCCACCACCTCCAAACCTTATTGTTGGTATGGTATTTTTAGGGTGATGCCCAGTGCCATTTCTCCTCCAAATATGGTGTGTAGTATGACATCCGAAAAGTTCAATTTTGCTATCACCAGACCAGAATACATTCTCTCAGTATTTCACAGGATTGTCCAAATGTTGTGTAGCAAACTTTCAACGAGGTTTGACATGTTTTTCTTCAGCAATAGTCATGCGGGATGAGCGTGCATAGAGGCCATGGCGGTGGAGTGCATTACCTATGATTTTCTCTGTAACAATTGTACTTGGAGCTTTCTCTGAGTGGTCCTTGGATCTTGGGCTACTCTTCTGACTATCCTTCTGACTTCCTGGTCAGAAATCCTGAAATCCATCAGATCCTGTGCATGGCCAGTTGATGATGCAGTGATGTTCCTTCCACTTGCAGACAATGGCTCCAATACTGCTTGCTGGATGATTCAGAAGTTTTGAAGTGCATCTGTAACCAGTTCCATTGATATGTTTTGCAACAATAAGGTTGCAAAGGTCTTGGGAGGGCTCTTTGCTTTTACCCATCATGAAATGTTTCTTGTGTGACACCTTGGTAACAAAAAACCTTTTTATAGCCCACCAGTATGTACTAACCCAGTTTATATCAATTTGCACAGATAGGAGGGATAATTTCTCTAAATACTTATAGATTCTAGTTTGTTCCTTGCCATTCCTTGCCTTTGTGTACTGCTTTTTCTTAGCGTGTTCAATACTTTTTCCCTGTGTCATTCCACTTTTTTACTCATAACTCTACTTTTAGAGATTAATGTTTGGATTTTTATATATGTGTGGATTACCTAAGTTATTACTAATGTCTGATGAAAATTTCATGCGAATAGCCTCACTGGAAGTATACTTACTGAAAAAAATGTTGACGTGTTCAATACTTATTTTCCCCGCTGTAGTAAGAAACTTTTGCTATAATCTCAGAAATGTATGCTATAATCTCAGAAATGTATGCTATAATCTCAGACTTTTTGTTCTCGTTTCTTTTCTTTAATGCCATTCAATATTTGTGATCACAGGGTGGCGTGGCATCTTAAATAGCACGAAGCATTTCTTTTTTCCATAAATAGACGGACAGATTGCAACAGGAGCAGCATTACAAGCTGATATCCTGGCTTAATGTTTTCCCAAGAGGACACATTACTGTGATAATAACAGATCAGTGGGATGGATGCACAGAACACCAGCATCACCTTGTCACAACGATGCTTGATTAGGACATATCACTACATTATAGACCTAGGGCTAATATAAACATGGCTCAGCTAGTTCTTTAGTCAAACTATGTCAGGCTACCGCATGTATGGAAAGACTATTACTATCAGACCAGGTTTATTAAGACTCAAAATTCAACTGACAATATTCTCTCTCATCCATCTTACCTGTACGAAAGCTTAACAACACTATATTCTGTTTGTTTTTGGGCACACATCCTACCCTAGAAAGCATCTCCACGTGCAGGCTAAGAAGTGTACCCCAGCAGAAAGAGACACTGCAGCGGGCACGAGGGTACATGTATTAATTATGACTAGATGATGAAACTCTGATTGTAGTGTTTTTGTTGAGTGTCGTAATCAGCAGTTTTCATCCTCTACGTATTTATGAAAGCTATGAATAATTCAGTACGGTGACCTTATTAATTTTGCCCAGATACAATTTATTCCAGATGCATGGCTCTAGGTGTAACACATTTTCAGCATCACTGTTCAAATGAGCAAATGAGTGTTGAGCATGCTCCCTCTTACACACAATTTACCAGGATATCACGCGGACCAATTCAAAACAATAAGGAAAAAAGTGACAACTCGAGAAATATATTTCCAAAACGTATCCAAAACTCCACAACCATAAATTATTTACAGGAGAGATATATTTCCAAATCAAGTCATATACAACCTCTGAATAAAGTAAATGTAAAAAAAAAGTTAAGTTGAATAAATAATAATACACAATAAGTTGAATAAAATTACTTACGTAGGGTACCGACTCCAGGGTCTCCGTGTTGACTATTATTGGGGCGGGGCTGGCCTGTGAGAACGAAAGAGAAGAGAGAGACAGGAGAGAGAGAGAGAGAGAGAGAGAGAGAGAAAGAGAGAGAGAGGGAGAATTAAGGCTGAGAGCATGCAGGAGATGCCCACTCACTACTGTCCTACTTTCTATTAATGGACGCTGAGTGCTTCCTGTATACAGCGCAGTGACAGCCTGCACTGGGTGCACTTCAACATAAATAAATCCCCTTTGATACACACAGCAAATGCAACACAAGACACAATCACTACCCACGTTAAGACGTACAGTACAACAACAACCGCCCATCTCCCCCAACAAAAGTCACAGAAACACGAAAGGGCAAAAATATGCACCATGAGTGTGTATCGTGTTTTTTTTCCACACAGTTATTTCTACACTAAACTACACTCATCATGTCATGTGGCTGTATATGTATGTGTAGGTGAGTGTGAGATAAAGTATATGTGTGTGTGTGTGTGTGTGTGAGAAAGAGAGAGAGATGCTTACTCTAGATGCTTACGTGTAAGTGAGCATATGACTGGGTATGCAGGGTCCGGCCGTGCACAGCTGGACACAGCAATTTGGTGCAAATTCAGGATTAACCCGATTAAAGGGGAGTAAACCGGCAGTATGGCAGCATGATGCAGGCCAGCGCTGGGCTTTGTCAGAGCACGGATACCCCTCTGGCCCCGACCCCTCCAGCCCTGGCCGAGGGCACCATAACCCGACTGATCCAGCCAGGGAGCCCTCAGCGAGCAAGCGCGCGCGCCAGAGCCCAGTGCACTGCGGTGCAGATGCCCAGCCTGATTACAGCCCCATGCAACTATAGCAGAACTGGGGCAAGCATGGTTTAATGCTCCTCAAAAACTCTCTCACACACACACACACACACACACACACACACACACACACACACACACACCAGACAGAGAGACAAACACACACACAAACACACACACACACACACACACATGTACACACACATGTACACACACACACACACACACACACACACCAGACAGAGAGACAAACACACCCACAAACACACACACACACATGTACACACACATGTACACACACACACACACACACTCGCTTACTCAAAACTCCCTCTCCCTGTCTCACAAACCCTTCCTTCTTCACACCCGTGCACACTGACTCAAATCAGTCACAAATGCACCATGAACACACTTACACACTCTCTCTCTCTCTAACACACACAGAGACACACACTCTTATATACAGACCCACACATAAACACTGAAGCATCAACTGAATTGGCACTCCACTGCCTTAAAACTCAACATCACAGAATAATCTGCACAAATGTGAAGTACACGGTAGCCAGCCAACACTTCACACTGCCCCAATCTGCACAGCGCCTCACAGCACATTAAACTGTGCAGACACCGGACACTTGCATGCACTCACATGCGATATGGTAACTCTTACAATTCAATGAGTTTGCTGTGCTCATACTTTATGTTCGACTGCTCACACTGCAAGACATTCGACCGAAATCTCTGACCTGCCAGAAGTCCAATCGGATCGGACTAGACCGGAGCTGGAATGTTCGCTGTGATGTCCTCTACTCGGGGGTCATGAGGCTGCTCAAACTACACAACAGATCGGACAGGAACTCAGCCCGACCCAAGCGTTTGGCGGATCTGATTCATTTTGGGGCTATTATTGCATCAGAATTGCACAGTATCTGCTGGGCTTTACCCACCTGCCTACGCCCCCTGAGAAAGCAGTAATCAGGTCCCTAGTGGCTGCACCTCAGGCCTGCTGGGAGTTTCACATTCTTATAATAATAGCGCAGAGGTCACACACAACAAATATAACAAGTTGTTTGGCCATGAGAGCAATGGCAACCTTGGACTGAGCGCTATGAGGAGCACTGCAGAGCAGGAGGGAGCCCATGCTCCTGTCTCAAAGGCTATTTTCTGCAGCAGTGGCCTGCAACGAGCACCTGTCTTGCATGCAAGAGAAGGCAGATGGCTGGCCGTTTAGGTCAATTAAGACCTCTGACCTGGACTCTGAGACCAACTTGAAATGTGAATGGTCAAAGTGAAAAAAAAAAGAAATAACCTCTACCAGTCTTTTGCATTTTCATCTAATTATTTTCTTTGAGGATGATCTTCTTTTTTTAAACTGGGGCAACTGTGCCATCTGCAATTCCCTAAGTTGGACGTCGAACACTGAAAGCTAAGCTTAATGCAAGAGTCACTAGTGCCAGATAAGCAGTCATGGTGCATTTAAATAGGATTGGAGCCTTTCCCACAAGTGCCATGAGCATGGAGGAGTGTGAGCTGATAGAGAGTTGTCATAGAGCCGGCCTTGTCCTCCATCATTTTGGCTAACAGGTGACATTTCTGTCCACCCAAACCCCTTCATAATTCTCAACCCTCAGACACACACACACACTCACACACTCAGGGTTTAAATCAGATGCCATCTCTGATCCGGCTTTTAAACCTTCAACAAGACCACAGTTAGGCAAAAGAAATAGACGTGTGCAAACACAAAGTGTGTGCTCTCTCTCTCTCTCTCTCTCTCTCTCTCTCTCTCTCACACACACTCACACTTACACTCACACAGGCATCAAGTCCCACTGATGAAGCATTAGCATTCACAAGCTGTGCAGGAAACAAAAGCAAATTGAGACAGAGGCTGACTGCCATTCGGAGAGAGAGATCGATGTAAGCGATTAAGACACTTTTTGCTTAGGCTGCACTCCTCCTAATTACATTAATGGGGAATCCAAACTTTCAAACCAAAGACTTGGATTACATAAGTGTGGACAGATTGAAAAGTGAATAAATACATGAAATGTGAAGACTTCATTCTGACATGACACTTTCCAAATAGCAGAGAGTGCATCAACCTTTCTGTTTATAAAGAGTGTACTGAGCCAAGCACATTAGCACTGCCTGGTCGTCAGATGCTCCAGTTGGTTAGCCTAAAGTTGATTCACTGTAATGTCAGTGCAAGCATACAGGTGCTCTCTGATGCGCACATCAAAACCTTCCCATATATTACTTTCCATAATGGTGCTGTTTTCTTTGATGGTGGGATGAGATCTGATAACATTATCAAGACATAATTGCCCAAATATTTCAAAGCTGACAAGTCTGTAATAAAGAATGTCCTTAGGGAGCTGTAGGGAATACCTCACTCGACCTATTGTTACCAAAATATGGCCAGTCTAGTTTTCCCTATGCCCTGGTTGGCAATACAACCATATTGATAATAATACAGTTTCAAACTAATATATTTGATAATATTTGTTATCTATGCTATATATGTGTATTTCTTCTTTAAAGTATCTATTTAATACAGTGGAAAGATTTTATATGTCTTTGGTGAAATGGAAGTCATTTGGATTTTAGTGGCCATCAATGAAACAAGACAGTTAACGGCAGTTAATATTACAAAGCCGAATGAAACAGTGAATCTACAAATTGCACATTTAAAAACACTGGCATGACATTATTGCACAAAACATACCAGCCGTTGCAAAAAGTCAAAATGTTTCACACCTTTCATAATTTTGAATGTTAACTAGGGGGCGTAAAACAGGGTGCATAAAAGTGCATTATACATTGCCTAAAGAAAGCTGCGTAGTATGTAACACTTGCCTCCTGATCACATGGGGAAACCAGTTCAAGGATTTCTTTTTTTAAACTACAGCTTTTTCCCTTGGAGGTTGACTTCAAAGCGTATGAAATTTAGCACCTCTTCATCAGGGTAAGAGCACCAAATCAAATTAATGCATGATGCACAGCTTCAGAATGCTTTTACAAACCACAATATTACAAATGAAATAATATAGTTAGTTGGAACACATCATGAAAAAATATAGGCTTCCAGGCGTGGGCTCAGACGTTTGAAAAATGCTTACTTTATCAACCCTGAGAGCTAGCTTACTGTAGTAAATTGCAGTTGTAATTAAACAGCAGGAGATAGACAGAAATAGTTTATGTTGCAAAGAACACAGACTACTACTTCATTGAAGTTTACGAGTTCAACTACTCAAACAAAGAGTCGACAATAACACCAAACATCTAAATCACATTTAAAGTGATAAATAATTTGCAACTCAAACTAAATAGGTCCCACAAATACTATTTATCACAAACGTGAGTCATAAGCACCATTCTTTCACACATTTTCTATTTGATTTGGGTGTGACTGACAGCCCGTGTCTGTGACTGGTGTTTGGCTTTTCCACAGGAATTCAAAGTGCCTGGCTCGCTCCCCTTCCGATGAATCGTTTTGACACTGCACAGACACTCCATGGAGCTGAGAACCTTGTCTCTTCCACAATGTACAACCACTTGCGACCTGACTTGACTTTAATATTCAAGACTTTCAGCATGAGAAAGAAATTAGGCCAGTGTACATTTTGAGATACAGAAAAATGATTGACAGACAACTGCTCCAAAATGCAAACTCAAGTGACCTGGGAAGATCAGAGGTTTTATTCCTCCTCCTACTACTCCCTATGACGGCAAGGAGGGTTGGTCTCTAGCACTTAACTTGGACACTGTTTTCAGTTTTCACCCTCTGACAAACAAACTAGCCTAAAGTGCTGTATGTGACCTGAGGTATGTTCAAATTGGGCAAGGTGTTTACTTGAACAACTTTGTGTAAACATCCCAAATTGTCTGACTTGAACGGCAACCCTTAATCCAGTGTCCATGTTTATGTTTGCAAACGTTTGTCTTTGTTTGCTATTCCGAACACACCTCTGATCTGACTTCAAGCCTCTCATTGCATTTGTACGAGTTCCCCTGGCAAAACTGGTTAAGCTCATCAATATTGGAATAAACCAGGATGAAGAGGCCCGAGAGGTCTCTGGATGAAGTCTTTCCAATCTGGAATGGGAACGTTTGAATCCGTGAACTTGGATGGCTCCTAAAGTTTGTGTCCCTGGGCTTGCAACTGGCCCCAGAGCACCCCAGGGTGCCGAGGCAAAACATCCCATCACCCAGGTCAACACAGAATGATAGTGAAGGAACAGGCTTGGGCCAGTGCTTTCCTGTGAAGAGATTAGTTTGCTCTTTCCTGAAATTTACCATGGGAAATACATACAGAATGATTCGAAAGGGTGATATATTGACATTAAAAGCACTAACCTGTCCTACAGTACGATTACAATTGTAAGGGTATAACAGAAGTGGATATTGCTTTGATATTGAAGAACAGGTCTCACTGTACTCCAGCTTACAGTATATCATTAGACAATTATCTCCAGAGTGCAGTGTCAATACACCAGATCAAATGCCAACATGCCAAGTAATAGATATGGTGGGAGTCTGCTTTGGCAAGGTTGCAAAATGCCTCCTTGTGTTTCTAAGACAGGACGAACACACACACACACTTTTACAAAAGTAAGGGGGAGGTAATGCAATGTGCCACTCATGTAGGTCACACACTGGTGGCTGGTGAGAGACTGGTAGAAGGGCAAACGAAGGCCTCTATGCTTACAGGGATCAGCCTCCACACGTAGGAGGGGAGAAGAGCAGAAGCAGAGTACAGTCATTTCCTGTGTATTAGCTGCATTGTGTTTAAACCGCAGGACAGTGTTTTATGCAAGTAAAAAAAAAAAAACATATTAATAGCATATTAACAGCCCCCGTGTATTAACCTCATAGCTGAAGAAATTTAGCAAAATCAATGTATAAACCTCGGCTAATAGTTGGGACATTATGGTAGTTCTGCTTTTACCCATCAGGGCCAGAGTTACTTTCATTAACATTATTACATAAACTATCAAACTATCATGTGGAGTTTATTTTTTCGTTTTGGCAAGTAGCTGTGTAATAAGTAAGATAATGTATAGAACGCCGGTCATTATTTGAAAATAAGTCCCTTCAAGACAAAGCAAGACCCCTCCGCTGGCGCGTCGGGGGCCCTGTTCGTCCAGTCGGGACTTATTTTCTGATAATGACCGGCGTTCTATACATTATCCCTTACATAATGGACATACAGTAAAAAAGAACTAAATGAGACACATTTGATTCTTTTGATAGTTTAGATAGACTGGACTCAATATCATGGGGACTGTATTGAGTCAGGAACAACTGTTATTATTCAGGTGCAATCTCATGGCAATCAAAAATGATTAATTATACTCATAATTCACATAGATCATATTCAGGTAGCCAAAGAATATGCAGAATATGCAATGTCTGTATTCTTCAAAACTATAAGGTGTAAAAAAAATAACACCCATAATCAAACCAGGCAAATATTGATACTGTATTGATTTTGATTTACTGTTATATAGTTATGTTGTGTAAATACACAGAGCTTAGGCTCTTTTCTTCTGAAAAGCATTCTGTATCTTTCAATTCCAAACAACCATCAATGGCATACATATGCCTGACGTATCACGGAGTACAAAAATTCTAAAGGGTCAGTCTCTTATTTTTATTTTTATCTTCCTGAAGTTGCAAAAAAAGGGAGTAGAACCTCTGTTGATGCACTTTTCAATTCAAGCGCATGCTCCACTTTATGGTGCTCAATAATTTAGGCCAACAACTATGTATAGTGCAAGGCACAATAATCAATAATTCACACCCATTTGTTCATGTTAAAAAAAAAAGTCAACAAGCCATGACGAGAGGGAGAGGGAGAGAGATGAGAGTAAAACCTTCGGGCTCAGTGACAAAAACTGCACGCACTATAAATAAAATGCCTTTTGAAATGACGCTTGTTAGTTTGTTTTGCATAGGTGTATGAGTAATCGTGTGTGTGTGTGTGTGTGTGAGTATATGTGTGGTGAGAGCTAGTTGTTAAGGCTGGGCTAGAGAGAGTGTAGCAGGCAGAGAGAGAGCTGGTGGCGGGCAGAAAGCCCCCTGCCCTTGATTCCCTGTCCAATACCATCCATCAGCACGTGGACCAGGGGCAGGCGAGCTGATTGCACCGCTGCATTAAAATTCTACAGCCGCAGTTATTAGGACCATGATGGATGTTCGGCTTCGCAGGCAATCACCATGTGCGTTTATGGCACCGTGCACTCCACCATGTTCCCAACACTACTATCGGTGTGAGGGACCCATAACAAAACTTAAAAGAAGAACACTGTTCATCAAAACAGTTCAGTGAGCTATCGTGATCTATGTCCATTCGGATATTTATAAACCTTGGAAAGTTCCAGTGAGCACAGAACAGCTGTAACAGTTCACTGCTGAATAAATAAGCAGGAGAGGACGTCCCACTTGAACAATTCCACAGAAACAAATATTTTCTTCCTCACTGAGACTGAGGCTGGTGTCACAGTAAATGAAGACAACGCTCTGTAACGGGTGTGGAGTGCAAGACGGAGTCTGCATATATATGAGTGCCTGTGAATGAGTGTATGCGTCGAGAGAGGAGAGAAAGAGCCAGGAGGAGACAGAAAAACAGATAAGGGAGCAGGCGAGAAAGAAAACAGCAGCATGAGAGAGGAAGAAAAGGAGAGAGAGTGAGAATGAAAGTGAGATGGAAAGAGAGAGCAAGAGAAGGAGGGGGAGAGAGAGAGGGAGTAAGAGAGAGGGAAAAAGACAAAAGGAATAACTGCCAAGCGCATTGGTCAGCTAAGCAGTGCTGGGTTCAGCCTCCTGTGCTGTACTGAACTAAGCCGTGTTATGCCATGTTGAGCTGAGGGGTCTGGCCTCGTTTAGAGTGGTCAGCCCAGGCACCTGAGCCCAGAGCGCAGAGTACCGCAACTCACCTCACCTCACTACACCCACCTCCATTCAACGTCGGCTGAGGCCACTTAACTTACTCACCACACACACTAGTGTACACGCCTCACACACGGCTGTGGAGAGAAAACACTTCACATTTGGAAAACTGAAAAAGTAGCCTTTTAAAGCTCTTCATTAAAATGGTACCAGTACACAAGGGATGCACAAACTCGGAAGCCTGAATTAAAAACAGCATACGATGAACAACAAATATATAAACAAAATAATACCGTAAAGCCTTAATAAAGCAAACGACAATCTAGTTCAGCAGCGGCACACTGAATGTTAACCTCCCTGCAGAAACCCCCTGAGTTTACACTGGTCATGCATAATCCAAATTCAGCACCTCTGCTCTAAACTGTGCACGGGGGGCACTGACTCACTCAAACTGGACGAGCGAAGACCACAGACTACGGCAAGGCAAGGAAACGGCAACGGCAAGCACAAGCAGTCCTGACCAAACACTATGTCCACTGCCTCCTAATGAGGGGCACAGGAGCTGAGGTCCTCAGCGTGGTCACCACCGCCGTCGTCGCGTTCTTGCCTTTTTACCTGATAGCTCTGCTCGGTCCAGCCGTGTTGGCAGCCACAGTCCGTCCACAGGTCGCAGCTGCCCCCTTTGCTGCGCAGCATCGTGCGGCTGGGGCTCCTCCAGGAGCTCTCCGAGCGCGTGGCGGTCAGCTTGGCGCGCTGCCGCGGCATGGTGGACGTGCAGGGCGAGCTCGGGTAGCCGTATCCGTGTCCGCGCGGCGTCGGCGGCGGCTGTGGCTGCTGCCAGCTGCAGGAGCAGGGCGGCTGGTTGCCGTCCCGGTGGTGCTGGTGCTGGTGCTGGTGCTCCCCCAGAACTCTGCCCTCAGAGTCCACACAGCAGCTCTGCTGCTTGTTCAGGTAGGCGCTCATGCTGCCCCTCAGATGCTACGGTCCTCGCCTCGTGCTCGCGGTCCCGTCCTGTCACTCTCCTCTCCTCTGCCTGAGTCTCTGCCTGAGTGGTGGCAGCAGGGAGCACTCCAGAGCCCTCTGAGGCGGGGGGGGGGGGGGGGGGGGGGGGGGGGTGGACGTGGCCAAACAACGGCAGCGGCAGCGGCAGCGGCAGCGGCAGCAGAAAGAGAGGACGAGAGAGAGAGAGCGAGGAGGTTTGGTCGGTCTACGCTGTCGATGCGGAGCCGCCGCGGCGCAGGAGTCCCGTGGGAATGAGAGAGCGCGCGTACGAGGAGGAGGAGGAGGAGGAGGAGAGCGGGGGAGCGGACGGGAGAGCGGTCCGGCACCGCTGTAAGGAGCCGAGCATGGTCTGAGTCTGAGAAGGCAGCAGCAGCAGCACGGGGAGAAAGAGAGAGGGGGAGAGAAGGAGAAAGAGCACGAGAGAGAGAGAGAGAGAGAGAGAGAGAGAGAGAGTAAGGGGGGAGGGATGGAGAGAGAGAGCAAATGAGAGAGCAAGAGAGCGTGAGAGACAGAGAGAGGGAGGGAGAGGGAGAACGAGAGAGAGAAAGAGCAAGAAAGCAAGGGGAAGAGTGAAAAAGTGTCAGCGATAGAGGGAGAGAGGAGACTGAGAATGAGAGAGGGGAGAGAGTGAAAAAGAATGAGGAAGATAATGTGCTCAAAGGAACAAGAGAATGACAGAACAGAGATAGAGAGAGATAGAGAGAGAGCAGGGAGAGCTAGATAATTGGAAGGACAGGAGGAGAGACAGAGAGAGAGAGGGAGAGAGTGAAGAGCCACTGTGCTGTGCTGTTTGCTCGCCAGTAGCTCTGTGTCAACAAATGACTCAACGCAGTTCAAGTTGACAGCATCCCCCTGCTCCAGGCAGAAGCAATCTATGCGTTGCACAGCTGGGGATTGCGGACCTCCGCCTAAACTGCAAATCCCTTCAGGAGGACACGAGAGGGCTGGAAGGGACGTGGCCCAATCCTCATGCCCTACTCATCACTAATCAGCCCCACACAACCACCCCCTCTCCTCCCCCTGCGTCTCCTGTCAAATCCACAGGCACTGGCATCAACATGTAGCCAACGCATCACCTAGACACACAATCTATTCATGACTTGCCCAGTAAAGTCCGTTCCGTTGAAGCTGTAAAAAGCTTTTTTTGTTGTTGTTGGAGGCTTTATATGCTGACATCATGAATACAGATTCGGTAAGGGAAAAACAATTCTGATATTTGTGGTCAACAATTTTGATATGGCTTGGCAGTGTCTTTCAATCAGCAAAATGTCGATGGCAATCAACTCCAGGTATACTGTACATCACACACTGACAGAATGGGGTGAACTTATACAGTGGACAAACTTTAAGGCAAGACATCATAGCCATTCACAGTAAAAACTGTGCATGCATTTGTTTCAAGGCTATTATGGTCTTAAAAATGAAATAAATTTGTAATAAGTGACTAACAAAACACCAATGCCTCCCTAAATTACATTAGCTGCTGCAATAACTGCTACATGTATTTATGGATAACACAAACAAGGTCAGTCAGAATTCAAAAGTCAATAATAAATCTATAGCTGTCAAAAGTGGGCTTTACTTTTCTTTATGTTACTTTACGTTTCTCTCATTGTCTCTTTTATTATTCCATTTCTCTTTTTGATCTATAGTTTTATAATAGCAATTTAACCTTAGTGGCAATATCTGATTAAACTGACCCTGGTCTGTTATTTTCCACAAGCCATCTTATTTTCATGAAAAAGAATCCTTGGGCACTTCAGGGTGTCCATCATTTTCTCTTCAGCCATGTAATCTAGGCTATTCTCCAGTTCTTCTTCGCTTTCTCTCTCTCTCTCTCTCTCACCCTGACCAAGCTGACTGCTACCATTTCCTCTGATTCGGAGATGGACAGCTTGGCTGTGGGGATGTGATTATAGGCGTGGGGCTGGCCGGTTTGTCGGCCATGTGGAGTGGATCCATGAGAGTGAACCTGTGTGAGGCAGTTTTCCTCACAAGCCCTCCGGGGTAGAATGTGTTTAGAGTAGGGGCTCGGGGGTTGGATTAAATTGAAACCAAGGAGAAACAGACACCAACAGCAGTAATCTCAAAAATAAATAAATAAATAATGATTACATCATTAACATTTTTGACAAACATTGAGTTTAATCAATTGTGGCAATACTATCTAACATTTTTTAAATTGATTTTTGTTTTTATTTTTGACATTTTTGCTAAGCATTATTCTAGGGAGCCTCATCATTGATACATTATGTGGATTGGATTTCTGGCTGAGCGAGGGGCTGTGCTGTGGGTCTGAAACTGGCCAGTGCGCCCCCATGATAAGAGCCCTCATTGGAAATGGCAGGATGACAAACAGAGCCACTCAAAGAAGCAGCTGTGTTCCAGGTAACCATGGCAACACTTTAAGGATTCTAAAATGTGTGCGATCTCAATGAGATTAAGAGGTGTGTTCTCGCTTTTTATTTTGCTTCATGTGATAAACAATCAGAGCTGTTTTCCGTCACACCTGAATACGAGGCTGAATGGAATGGCAGGACAAGAAGGAAGGACAAGACTCTCAGTGAGAAAAAGCAATGAATTAAGCAATGCAAATTGTTTTATGAACAGCACACTTATTATTAAGTTGAAAAGGGATCTCTGTTATGTAATCAAGCACTTTGTCAAGTGTACGTACTATATGCAATGATTGTATTTCAGTATTTAACAATGCAGAATTCAGATAGAGGATGAGACTGAGGCATACTGTGCATGGTGTGTCTTTTCATTTCTATACTGATAATACACAGATTTCCAGCAATTCAGCGGATTTCCATCTCCTGTGAGGGTGGAGTGCTGAAGTGAAAATCTCAGAGGAGCGCCGAGGAGAAATCCCTCCCCTTCTCGCTCCACATGACCGCTGGCACTCAAGGCTGTAAACAAGCGTCTACTCCTGCCCATGGCTCACACGGCAGTACGTCATCATTACAGTGGTCAACATCACACGCGCACGCACACGCACACACGCGCACACACACACACACACACGTGCACACACACGCACGCACACGCACACACGAACACATACAAATACACACAAACACACACAAACACACACACACCAACAACCCCCAGCCAGCACACTCTCACTCTCACAAACACAGACACACACACAAACAGAAACTCAGTGGGGGCTGATGGCTATACCATGACAACATATGAATGTACATGTATAATCAGGCTTATCTAATCAACTCAATGCTATTATGAAATGATTCATAAATGAAAGATGAATGAAATTAGCGAACATCTGTTGTACAAATAACAGGGCCCAGCACTCTTCAAAAAGGCACTTTAAAACACGGAATGTACACACACACACACACACACACACACAGTATCTATGTGGGCATTGGATGTCTGTAATAGCTCTTGAGGAGGATCAGAGGTGACTCATCAACAAGATTGTTGGGTTCTGTTCCTTCAGGCTGTAAAACACAATTAAAGGCACAGTCTCTGATTCTGACGAGAGACATTTGATCTCAACAGCCACGTATCACATTACACCTGTCCCGGCTGTGCTTCTTACTGACGCAATACATTGATTGCCTGGAATGGCTTAAGGCTCGGTCTGAGTCACTTGCTTGTTTCTCCATCTCCAGAACCAGGTCTGTAAATGCATACATGTGGTGCGAGTTTTTGTTTTGAGTGACCACCGTGAGCGGATTGCTAGAGGACTGCTGACTGAAGCAAGTGCATAGAGGCTGGATCTGGGTGGTGTTTTGGACGTGGTCATTCCAGGCCCAGCTCTCCTTATCTTACTGTGTCTATGTGCTCGTGCATGCCTGTGCCCCAGCCTCTCACTGTTGTGAACGGGCTCAAATAATCTTGTGTTCAGCCTCGGAATGGTTTCGACACGGTGCTTAGCTTGGCAAAAAAAGATAGAACACACTCTTCCACACACACACTTGACCTCTGTCAACAAAAATGTCAACCAGGTAACCGAGGCTGTCAAATTCTGATGAGGGATTTGATGCTTCAGTGAAGATCTATTACATGGCACTGAAGACCCTCCTCGACTCAATAAAGTCAGAGAACAGAAAAAGTAGGAGAGTGAGCCAGGGAATAGAAGTACTAGAGAAATTGAAAAAGAGAGAAAGAACAGATAGAGAGAGGCGAAGGGGTGGGAGGTGGGGTAGAAAGAGACAAGAAAGAGAGGATAGAGAGAGAGACAGAGAATGAGATAGCCAGAGCTTTCTCTGCCTGAAACATCATTCTCCATTTCCTATGTGTTTTCTTTACAAAGCACCAAGTGGAATGCCATCCAATTTCTATTCAATTCACAGATATTAAGTGAAGAAGTGGAATGCTATTTTTTTGTTTAGAATTTTTAGACACATTGACGCCAGTGGCTTAGGCACGCATGAGTAAACACAACTTCTTTGTACTTTCCAAGGCATCGGATGTGGGGATTCTCAGTGGAGGACTATCGGCACTTGTGATGCACTAAACAAACCACATGGTGGTGCTTAAAACTCATCTCAGGCACAGCTCAGTGGGGAAGGTGCAGCAGCATAGTGTTAATTCCACTTCAGATGCAGATAGGAGACAGAAGACAGACTGCTCGGATCCCTCAGGTAAAACAGGTAAAAAAAAGAACAATCAAATTTTCAATTATCCCGCATACAAACTAATAGTAAACGTAACAGCTTGCCTATCTAGTATGTGGTATACTTCATTTGGATCTCTTTCAGTCGTGACCGGCAGACTTAACACATTCTCAACACCTAGGGAAATGTCGGAAATCTAAATTCCTCCCCTTCTGACAGCTCCAGTGACCCGACCCAGACGTCAATTGCTAGTTGAGGTCCCGGAATAATGAATTAACTAATGCAGGAGGAAATCAAGTCTATCACCAGGGGGGTTAAGTCACTTTATTATCCTCAAGTAGGCAGAGCTCTGAAACAGGATGATATTTAACGAGCTGAATGCCAAATAGAGGGCCAATGACTATTTAATGAGTGAAGACAAAAGGTGAGGTGCTAGAACTTTCCGCAGTGATGTCACGGCTGATTGGTGCTGCGAGCAGAATAACCAGAAGAGGCAGGGTCACGCCCCTGAGGCTGAGCTCCTGACTGTGACCACGAGGGTGACTGGCACCGGCACACACACACACACACTCACAACTAATTTAAGTGTCAGATGGCGCACCTCCATTTCATCCATTTGATGCTCTTACATGCAGTATATACAGTATATATATAGTACAGTCCATATTCATACACTCATACACATCAACACAAACAAACATGTAGGAAAAAAGGTTTCATATGTAGGCTACACAGCACTAGAGTATCGTATTCATTCTTAAAGCATGGCATGCAGCACTGACTGTGCAATGATGTTGCATATATTCCATGCATATATGAAAAAAACAGCTTTTCATGTACCACCGACAGTTGTCACAGATAGATAGATAGATAGATAGATAGATAGATAGATAGATAGATAGATACTTTATTGATCCCCAAGGGGAAATTCAAGAGCACACTTCAGCACTTCACGTGACAATATACACACATAGCACAATATTGCCTGAACATCAGACACACCAGTTTCTAGCCATGTGTATCATTGCCATAGCATCTACAACTTGACTGCATCTACCAGCAAAAGCCACAGACTATGCTTTGGCCAAAAGCCAGACACAACGTGCAACTGAAAATTATGAAACCCACTCGATAAGTCAATGAAAATCACAAGTAGGAACACACCAGAGCCAGTAAAAGCCTGTTGTGCTGCCATCACACTATTACCTAATGACAAATTAGCTCACAGAAAACTACAGTGATGCACAGCCTACAGAGGTCAACAAAAGGTCACATGTAGCATAACATGCAACAAATGAAAGATGCTGGAAAGTCTTTGCAAGTCTATCACACTGGAAGGTTTTACGCAAAAGGTCTTAACTTGCAGGCACAGGCACTTTCCTTGCTTTATCAAAAATGTTTGAAGAGAACACATATAATTAGTTATTGCCACATTTCAAAAGGGCCTAACCCATATCTGAAGTCAAGGAGCGTACCTGAGAACTTCAAAACCCATTAGAGGCCATGGAGATGTTGACAACTATTGGAAATGGAGAGGAAAACCTTCCACGGCCTTCCTGAATTAGTTTGTGACACCTGTGCCACAGTGTGCCCTTATTATGGGTTAAGCCTGCTGTCCAGAGGGCAAGACTCCTGACTCTCACCTTAAAGAAGCTGTTACGCTGCCTCTTAAGAAGCCGCTCGGTCAAGCCCTGTTTCCATTTGCAGATGGTGACCAGCGAGGGCCACTTTGCGGGGTCCAGTTCCGCAGTGCGGCCCTTCAGCACCTCCATGGACAGCCGCTTGCGCAGAGGCCGAGGGCCATCCTCACACGGCGGGGTCAGGAGGTTGGGCGCACTGCCCCGGTGGAACTTCTCCCGCAGAGTCCCGTTTGCCACGAGTCTGTAATTCATAGCTGTGTAGACGCGCGTAGCGGAAAAAGTCCGAGCTCACAAGACAACAGAGAGAACCCAGCAGCACAGCTGCCCACTAGGAATCGACTGCCCTCTGGAAAATGACTCGCTCCTCAGGAGGCAACGAAAAAAAAACCTGAGGCAAAAAGCCCCTTGGTCCAAGGGTCTGGAGAACTCTCCAGTACTGGATGAGAAGAGCGACAAGACCAAACCTCAGACTCTGAGGCAAGGATTCAATTCCCAGCTGACTGAAACCATGAGTGTTGAGTAGCCAAGTTTCTTCATCCTTCAGTCAGTCAGTCAGTCAGTCAGTCGTTCAGCCAGTTCGACAGCCAGTCACTTTCCCCTGCCCGTGTGTGGCATGGACTCTTGGGACCAAAGTCCTGCTGCTGCTGCTGCTGCTGCTGCTGCAGTGTGCGCGCTGCCTGGCATGGGTGAGCAGCCCTGCGCTCTATCTCTATCTCTGCCTCCGCTCTGCCAGTGGGTATGAGCAACACCACTGACACATATTCAATATATCTGATAGGGGGGAGACGGCCACGCTGGTCCGAGGTAAATCAGGTTTGATTAGGCGGGGGCAGGCCTTTGATGTAAATCACAGGGGAAACATAATTAATGCCGCAGGGAGATGTGTTCTGGTGGGGTGGCCAAGACTAGATTAGAGCCGATCAATGACCTGATGGAGCAGACCACTCGCACAAACCACGCCACACGCACCACCCCAACCGCCCGAGCTGGACCAGCTACGGAACAGCATGGTGTGTGTGTCACACCACATCATTACACAACGGCCCCGCTGACGCCAGCGCAAATCTTGTCATAATGTGAGGGTGAGAAAAGACAGATAGAGAGAGAGAGAGAGAGAGAGAGAGAGATAGAGAGTGAGATCATTGAAAGCTGTCACTAAAATAAAAAAATAAACAAACAAACCAAAAATAAAGAGAAATAAACAAGCCCAATCAAGCTCACCCTTGTCCCCCCAGGCGAGGGGAAATCAAAGGGGAGCGGGAGGGAAAAAGCAGGTTTGGAGGAAAATGAGAATCTCCTTCCCGGAATAAGCAAACAAATCTTTCCAGCGTACTGATTAGGGCAATCAGTGTAGAAAATGGCATGAACACCTAGAGCGGTGCATGGGGAACAAGATAATGGCAGCCACTTCATCACAGCGTGCTTGTGTTTGCTGAATATTTTTGATTCATGTACGTATATGTGTTTTTTTTCCACTGGTAGCATTCGGCATGCCACTTTATATAATTTGTTGCTGCTAGGCTAACAGTAGCAGTGTGTACAATCCTACTCTGATGCCAACTGCTGTAAGTTGAGGGATTTCTTCAGCGAGGAGCTGGCTGCTGTGTGAGTCTCTGTGTGGAGACTGGTCCCCAAGTGCACTGGTGTGTTACCAACCGTTATTGTCAAGAGTTTTTGTTGCTCCACACAGGCAAGATGTCCGCTTGCCCGGGAGCCAGCACCCCCCCCACCCCACCTCTCCCTCCATTGTGTGGTTTGAGGATTATCCTGCCCTGGACGGTCATAGATAAGAGAGCAGCCTCCCTCCCTCCTTCCATCTCTCTCTCTCTCTCCTCGGCTGAAGTAAGTGGCTATGTTGAGGATGAGGCGGGCAGACTGCCCCTCGTGCTCGGCATACGGAATGCTGTTTTCCCTGTCTCCAACCCTCTGCCCTCTCTCTTTCTCTCTTTCTTCATCTCTCTCTCTCCCTGACTGCTGGCCACTGGTGCACATCGGATTTCACTTAAAGGCTCCTTCTGTATGTCTTAATGTTTATACAGTTGTGGTGTTTATCTCGTCACACACATGACATTTTCTACTTTATAACTCAATCCCCCCCCCCCCCCCCTTTCCACTCCATATATTATGGATGGAGGTTAAAGCTCTGACTCCCAGCAGACCAACGACCTGCAGATCCTGGGAGGCAGGATGAGAGGAGAGGAGGGGGGAGGGGGGGCAACGAAGGGATTGATAAGCAGAGGGAGGAGAAGGAGATGTGTGGAAAGTTGTCTGTGTCCGTCAGGGGATAAAATGCTAGACACTTCTCATCTGCCATATCAGCCCTGTCAGCAGGAGGGCTGAGTCAGACCAACTCAAACCCAGCATTGGTTGGATGATGACACCAAGTAGGGAGGACATTTTGTGAAAATTAGCGAGTTGCTTGCAGACATACAGTACTTGTATGCATTCATGTGTAGTTGTAAGCTTCAAGTACTGTAGGTAGAGTTGATCATACTCAGGTACAATAAACAACTGGTGAGGAATAACGAGTCAAAAAAATGAGGAAAAATCCAAACTTTAAGGACACCAATTTTCTTTGTGAATGAATAATGTATCGTAAATAAATAAATGTCCTTTATTAAAATACAGGGTGCAGAAGTATTCATACCCCTATGTTAAACCTATGTTGAATTCCCATAGAGGCAGGTAGATTTTTATTTTAAAAAAGGCCAGTTATTTCATGGATCCAGGGTACTTTACATCCTGATAAAGTTCCCTTGGCCTTTGGAATTAAAATAACCCCACATCATCACATACCCTTTACCATATCTCACAATTGCCATGGAGTACTTTCCATAAGATCATCTCTCAATGCAAATCAAACCAGCTATTAGGCTAACTGAAATTAAACCATCCCAATCTCTAGGTATGTTGAAGGTTATGGGATGATGTGGGGTTACTTTAATTCCTTAAAGAAAGGTTTTGTTACATTGATGGCAGACTGTTATATTCAAGCACTTTCAATAACCCATGTCCATTTAAAATATCTTTCAAGGCTTGAATGTTTTCCCTGCAATTCACAAACATTCAAGGACTGCAGGAACCCGTGGGAACCCTGTAACAAGTAAACAACTGTGTATTCATGTTAAAAGAATAAAAGAAAAACTACCATACTGTACACTCAAAGCCTACATTGAGTTCAATTGGAACTTGTATCATACTTACTATAGATATATGTGTTGTACATTTCACAATTTGAAAGCATCATTACATTAGTGCTGCAATATATAGGGGGTAATGTTCAACCAGAAAAGGGTCTTGATTACATAAGGGTTTATTAAATTCTGCATTAAAAAATAATAGCTTTCCAGTGTCTCTTGTATTGTAGTTCACCATGACCCCATAGGAGCTAGAAGTGTGAAAGACACTGGTTGCCTATAGTAATGGCCTGATGTGACCCAGCGGCTCCATCAGGAGTAGTTAGATGTTATTTAAAGTGGCTTGGCCATGTTTACCCTCATAACTACAGGCTGCCTACAGCAATGCACATTGTCGGTGGTCTACCTACTATTTGTCTTGATATTGTGTCAGCATCAGCAGCTGCCTTAGAGGTAGAGCTGACAATTCTGGTGAAATGTTTCTATTTGAAAAGCCAATCAAATTACAATGATCCTTTTCCAAGTACTGAAGCAGCATATGATTGGCTGGATTTGATTATATCTCACCCCGAGCCACTATGTTTCCCATTTACAGAGCCAGGATTGTGAACAGAGTGCACAAACTACACACTGATTGGACATCTTGCAGACCGTGAGAAGCAATTCCCTGAAGTTAAAAGTGCATTGGATTACAATGTGGACTGACCTTTAAAACAGTTCTAGTTCACCAAGAACAACCTTTTAGCATGACTGTAATCATTAGCAGTAGAGTCCAATCAGTTGTCCTGAACAGAGGACTCCTTTGGCACATCACCCCTGGCCCGTCCAGATCTGCTTTAAGTACGGCAGTATGGCTATTTCATGGCTACTACATAGGGCAGTAGTCTGTTTTTGAATCCTATTTTTGAAGCAGTGGCCTCTATTTTGTAAAGATGGAGGCCTAGCCAATGCACAAGGTGATACTGCAGCATGTGGGGATGAAGCATATCCTACTGCAACTACTGTAGAGTCTAAAAGGGACAAAATAAATAAATAAATACATGAATTAAGGGTTTCTTTTATCTCTTGTTCTGAACTCCTTTTGTTTGTGTTCATATCAGCTTCTGTTGGTTGCGGCTAAATTGGACACTCATAAGCCCTTTGAACTATAATGCATACAAATACATTTGATAATGTGGCCTTTTCAAGCCAACGGCGGCATCCTTTTGATGATCTGTTGTCTGGTGCCCCCGGACATCATAAGAGAAGATGATCTCACTTAACCCTCAGCAGGCCATGCAGAAACCAGTAGGCCATGGCTCCACGTAGTGATGCCGCTTATTGATGCCCATTAAACAGACAATCAAACATGGATGACAACATGTAGTACAGGATAAATGTGCACAGATGAAATGTCATATCTCACCCTTGTGATGAATATGACGTGAGTTAGAGCCCACCGGCTAAACAACACAATTATGCTGGAACGTCATATTTTTAAAAGAAGCATGGCGCCCCAGTGCCTTATTGACTAAGTGATTAATTTGATTTGGTGTTCTTACATACATTGGCATACACATTACATGGTATAGACACATATCATGGAGACACACACACACACACAGACACACAAACACATACACACACACAGACACACACACACACACACACACAGACACACAGACACACAGACACACACACAGACAAACACACACACACTTACTGCCTACTCTTCACCCGCCTGCCTCCTCCTAACAGAGCTACACTGGAGCAATCACATTTCCACCCTGGCTGACAAGCTGTCTGCCGCTCGGCGCCGGCATGAGGCAGAGAGCAGCCTGTGGGAATAGCCCAGCGCGTTAAATATTAGCAAACTCATTTAAGGGCTGCTAGCAGAGGGATTTGCCTTCCCCCCGCTCTCTCTGAAGTCACACAGTATCAATTCCCTCTCCTCCTCATTTGCCACCGACATCGGCAATGTTCGGGTATAAACAAAAACATCGAAAAAGCTCAAGGGTGAAAGACTGGATAAGCAATATTTTGAAGATTTTACTCAAGATGATTTTCTTCTGTTTGGTATGAGAGCCATCATGACCGAACTGCAGTTAATCTGAAATGACTCATGGTTTCATAGAGATTCAAACCCACGCTAAAGAGAACATTAATTTAAAGTTGACAGGTTTAATGGCCTCAACTAGTGAATGTGGAGACAGGGAGTACCCATACTCCTACAGCCAGGTAAATCAAACATGAAGGTGGCATCTTCTCAGGCAGTCCAAATCCCACATGGGCTTTTGATCGATTAATCTGACTTACTGGTACTTTGCACTGCTAATTAGCAAACTAATGCAGCAATATGCCATATTGGAAGCATGTTTTCATAGGCAGCCAAAGCAAGACCTCAGCAAAAACTTAGCATCCTAGCAAGCCCTTTTAGCAGTTAGGTTTGTCCTTACTGCTGTTTCAACTTTGGACATACCAACCCTGGAATCCAATAAATACATTTAAATATTCAATGTATTCAATGTGCTTCAATGTATTTATACTGTATAATAAACATTCAGGTTGAGACAAGTAAGTGTCTGTTAGAGCTATCTGAGCACAATACCCATGATGCAGTATCACTGAGAAAAATACAGACCATGACAATCCTGCATGATGTCTGCACACAACCGAAAACAGAGCTCACAAAAGTGTGGCCGGGCAAAGGGAACGCCCATTAAATTCAAGAGTACCTGGACTGAAAGATTTCATTGGTTCATTTTTCATTTCATTTTTCAGCCCATCTTGTACCATGAAACAGACCAGATGACACATCACACTTGGGCAAAGATAAGGCTACTTCTTTAAAAGGAGCAGTTGTTTTATACCTCTCCTGAGCTGCTGCTGTGCCAACCTATGACGCAATGTGGCATGACTTGCTATGCACTTATGCACTTTCTGAAAACCCTCTTATGTGTTATACTGTACATGACACTGTCAAAAAGGCAAAATGTGCTTTCTACGTACACATTTGTGGTTGCTGATGCAACATTTGCAAAACTGTACATCTACATAACTGTGCTTCTCCAGTGTGCCTTGTGTAGACTTTTGAACTGGAGCCACGTTATCTCATCTTACTGTATGAATGTGTATAGACCCTTTCAACAAGGTAAACAAAAACAATGCTTGAACGTTCTATTTGGGCCCCAATCTACTTCCTCTGCATTAAGATAACATATGGAATGTTAAAACGGAAGTCTTGTGGGGCCAACTATGATGCTGATAATGGAACTCTCTTGAAAGGGTCCATAGCTGAGTTGACAACTGGAAAAGTTGACTTTGACTTTTCTGAGTGGAAGGTGTGGAGACACCAGTGGCCTTGACTGAGCTCAGAGCTCACGCTCCGACTCGGCCTTGCACGTGGAGTGCTACGACTGCTCCCACGCACCGTCACACTACGCACTTCACCTCAAACCTCCACCTCGAACAGAGCCGTTGAATAATTAAGCACAAATTCTCTACAGCCCCATTCCGCACCCCACCACCCTAATCCTCTACTCCAGCAGAACAGCCTGTGGCAGTGCTCGCAGCTCAGTCAAGCTTTCAATGAGCCTTGTGGCCATTATATTTCACCACACTTCTTTTCTTTGCTCGTGCATCAGCACTATGGAAACACTGGCTGCTCATAAAATTGCACTCTTCATCGTGGTTTACAACCCACATGTAGAAAGTGAGTAATGCTTACCAGAGAGAGAGAGAGAGAGAGAGAGAGAGAGAACGGCTGAAGAAAAATGAATGGCAGGCACAATGAAACAAGTTGCACTGTTTCATGCCTACACATTTGGTGTTTCAAGACACAAATGCAGTCACCCAATTAAATCATATGGAAATAACAGAGCAAAACATAACTGAGGCGTTTTATATTCTCTCCAGGTCACAGTGTTTGTGCCAATATCCCAAAAGATAACTACACAGTTAACAAACAGACGCCTGAACAGCTGTCAACTTCTCCGAATGAAAACAACCCACAGTTTAATAACAATGCTGTATGCCTAGGATGCAACGCAACGCCTAGGATGCAACACAACACCTGATCATTTCCCATTTTCCTATTTTAATAATTGAAAGGTAAATAATGATATGGGAAAGCATCGAGCATGCATATTTTGGCTGCATTAATCCCCTGAAAAGCCCTGGCTCTGTGACAGACTGCGATCCCTCCATCCATCCCTCCATGGGAAGTGACGTTCCAGATGCCTCGACACATACAGTACTGAACACGATCACACATCGGGGGCATAAATCAAAAGAAGGCTTCATCATTTCATTAATGCGCGGGCCTCATTTTGTGAGTACAGAGGATGGCCATATTGTAATATAAATGCTGGGAACAATGCAGACGGCTTGGCTTTTGTTAAATAAATCAGTGTGATAGGATCCTTTTCCAGAAAACCAATTTAAAAAGTCATTGCAATGCGATAAACCTGATGAAGGCAAATGGGAAAGACAAATGGGGAATAGTCTCAGCCCAGCAGGATTTAATAACATTTGGCCCAATGAGAGCCAGAATTTGTAAAGTTATATAATTCACTGAGGAAGGCTTAAGGGTCAGTGGAATGCACATGCAGGGGAAAAAAACCTTCTATGAACAACTGAAATCTAGCATTGATGGAGAGAGAGAGAGAGAGAGAGAGAGAGAGAGAGAGAGAGAGAGAGAAAGTGTTGCTCTCTAATAATGAGGCACTGTGTATTTTGATCTATGATCTTTGAATTTTACATAACGACCAGGAAACATGCATTTACCTGATTAACATGCCAGCGATCTATTTGAAGCGTGCAGTACACAGACCACTTTGTGAGCATGGAATGCCAATCTGCTTTAGCATCTGCAGTTATAGAAAGACCCAGAGAACAATATGGAATTGTTAACTTATATAAATGTGTTAAAAATCAGCCAGACTAGCCCTGTTTATTATGGCCTCACTTCTCCACAGTGGCACCGAGGTTTAAGACGATTTGTATTCCCTTTCAGTCGGCGCATTTCTCTTCAATGACACCCTGGGACCTGACAGCCTCCCAGCAGAGATTCAAGAGCATCCGTATTATTCCTAATAGAATGCAGCCAAGGTCTCCTCTGAAACGGGCTGCAAGACATGACATTTTGCCAAGAACATCCGTAGTACAGTTTGGTAGGGCGAGGGAGTGGAGTGGGCACACAGACGTGCATGCATTTCTGCTTGTTTGTATCTATGCATGAATCTTGTTAACTATTGGCAGTTAGTTACACATTCAAAAAGGGAGGCTAAAGGCTTCAAGTCAAGTCCCCAACTCAAGTCCCATCACACTCAGCTAAAACAGAACCAAAACGTCGTGCAATCTGAGATTCAATCCATAATCAATCATCGAGAGGTTCAGTCAATAACCACTCTATCTGTTCAGACCCCATTAGGCAGCATGGCTCTCCAGCATCCCCACAGTGATTTAACCACCAAACAGTCTGTGGCTCAGCAAGCTGTGCTGGCTGGGATCTCCAGGCTTGGCAGTGCTCCCCTGTGCAGTTACAGCACGTTCAGAACAGAGCAGAGTGATGCGTGGGAGGTTCGGGGCCAAGGCTGATGACGGGGATAAATGTTTGGGGCTGGCCGGCCTACGCTATAGTAAGCAAAAAAGTGTGCTGGCCAAACATCCATGCTCCCTCTTAGTCCGTATATGTTTTGACTCCAAAACAAATCTTCTCATATCTAAGCTGTGTGCCGCATCTCATAGAATAATAGAGCAATGCTTTCAAATGATTTATGTCTGTATTTTGCCAACTGTAAATAAAGACTAAGGTCTTTCTGCACAGCACCAACAGGTATGTAAACCTACACTGTTTGTTGAGCAATTTAAGATATAAGGTGACTGCGACTGAATTCACTTTTCCATCATCAGCAGACTCTACCCCTCCAAAAATGATTTCAGATGAGCATCCATGTAGATGAAACCATGTAACATTTAGCGTAGCTCTTGTACAGGTGTGGAAAGCTCTACATCTCCTTTTTTTCTGGCCGGTTTGAACAGCTTGAGGCTCCTCAATGCCTTCAATGCCACTGCCACCAAGGGCCACTGCCCATCAAAGGATGTTTATTAAGGAGCGTGAGCTATCATTGTTGTGAAGTCACAGTGTGATGTCTACACCATTTGGATTAAAACCTTCAAGGCTATAAACATCAGTACATCACAATGACCAAGCACACAGACACAGACACACACAGACACACAGACACACACACACACACAGACAGACAGACAGACAGACAGACAGACAGACAGACGGAAACAGAACATCCGGTGCTAGTGTTAGGGTAAATCTTATCTTAATTCCGTTTCAATTGTTATTCATGTAATGTTACCATGTCCAAGTTATCCATGTCTGTCTGCATCCATAGCTAATGCCTTGCACCTGCCACACATACTTATCCAGTAAATGAATAACATGAATAATTCACAGTGCAGTCGCAGTCACTCACTCTCTTTCTTTCTCTCTCTCTCTCTCTCTGTGTGTGTATGAGTGAGTGTGTATCTGTCCTCGTGTGCCCCAATGTCAATCCATCCACATCCCCCCCCCCAACACCCACACTCAGGAGGTTCACGTGCGCCCTTGAGGTTCCACACACACAGCCCATCCCCTCTGGATCAATACTTCCCTCAAGTCGCTCTCAAGACCACGGATTCCCTCACCAGAACTCCAGGCCATCTGTTGCTAGGCAGTGCAGTGGCTTGCTTGTGGGAGGTTTTAATTGAAGCATGCATTTAAAGAATGCACTCTAGCTCATTTCTTTCTGAAACCATGTTGAGGAATAAGTGCTCATACTACACTTAAACTGCAAAGTGAAGTGAAACCTATAGGAAATTCTGTCTGGATGAACTTGTTGCTGCAAATTTGAAAAAATGGAAGGCTAACTGAAGCATTTAAATGGATGCAGACAAGGGGGAAAGATGCAGCTTATTTCAACCACAATGAAAGCTTATAAAGCTTTTAAAACATACCGTCTGTTACACTGCTCAATTATGTTCTGTTAAAATAGAGCATTTTGAAAAATTGTCTATTCAAAGGCAACAAGAATAGAAGTGGCACTGAATAGCATGGAGAAGCCGCTGATTCATTTGGGGAGAGAGCTGCTGGGCTGGGTTACTCCAAACTTGAGGAGAGGTCAGAATATCATAAGGAGAAATGAAACCCGAGGGAAAGCATAAGAGGATCAGCCACAGTTTAATGTGGATGATAAAGACCCCTTATAAACCTGCTGTGGGCAACGGGGTCAGAGGAATAGGATCAACTGGTATTCTGTTACCCTCGCAGGCAGACAAGCAAGCGGTAAGATTCATTCGGAGAGAGAGAGAGAGAGAGAGAGAGTCTGACACAGCATGCAAACCTGAATATTTACTCATTGAAACACGTGGCCAAGATGCCGAAAACAGAGCCCAGTCTGGCAGCACCATGCTCAGTCAACATACGTCAGCACTACAAAAAACACGGGTGACTCGCTTGTAACGCGAATGACAAAAAGTAAAGAGCTATTTAGTCTAACAGTATAAGTGAAAGCAATCTCTATTCAGACACTTACCTTTTGCATTTTAGCTTTCCTCGCATTCTGTATTAGCCTTCTCCCAAGCTTCTTAGCATACCATATAGAGGCAAACATTACGGAGCTCACCAGATTGGAGAGGGAAAAACAAATTAAATGAAATTAAAGTGATGCGCTCCAGCCATTCAAGGCTAGTGTTGGCCAAAGCCTATTTCTCAGTCTGGTGCTCGGCAGTGTAATCCTGAGCGGTGAACGCAGGTGGGAACGCGAGTCAGTGAGTGGGACTTGAGAGCAGAGAGAGAGAGAGAGAGGCTGAGTGGTTGTGCTGCAAGGAGCAGAGCTGCTCTCTCTTTCCCTCTCCCTCTCTCACTCCCTCCCTCCCTCTCTCTCGTTCTCTCTCTCTCTCTCTCGCTCTCTCCTCACTCTCTCATGGAGCTTCTGCCCCTTGCATTTAAAAGACTATTTACATACTGTACTGTCACGCAGTCAGATTGGGGTGGGGGTGATGGTGATGGTGGTGGTCTCCACCTCCCGTCGGCCTCCCACCCCTGTGCTAAATGCCTGTCTGTGATGATTAAGGGTGCCTGTGTGACCAGCCGACGGGATGAAACGTTAGGACGAGAGGGAATGCCCCTTATTCCTCCCTCCGTCACCCCCTCCACCCCCCAAACCCACCCCGCCTCCGTCACTCTCACCTACTGCTTAAGCCACACCTGTCAACCTCCTGACCATATTTAAGGTGGAGGCGGCACTATGGGAAATCAATTCAGCCACCGAGGCAATCAGCTCTCCAAGACACCTGCCTCCCCAGGGAACAGCAACCAGCCGCTCTCACCCAAAGCAAGCAGTGCTATGGGTACACACTTAATTCCCACACATAATATAGGATGTTCACTGCATTTATCTTGTACATTATCACTGTCGAGGGTGAGGCCACCACTACTTCCTACTGTGTACAGTATTGACTGAAGGTCTCAAGGGAATGAGGAGTTCAGGTCCAGAAGAGTCAGTACGGTTGTCTAAAGAGAAAACAAAACAATCATAGGATCGCATATCCTGAGTAAACTGCTTTGTTGTGGTGGGAAAAGAATGATTCACCTCATCACAGTGTCTTCATTTTGACTCATATACTGGAAAGATTAGGATTTTGCAAAGCAATTGCTACAGCAAAACATATCTAACACTCATCAATATTCCATGTTGGTATCATCACACAGTCCTGTAGACAAATGCAATGCAAGAGTCACCACACCACAAAAATAAAAGTGTAAATCTAACAAGCTGGCCGCCAGAATACAACAGCAATTACATGCTGAGGGATTACTTCAATCAATCCGAGAGCCTGACCATCACCTTGAAATTTGAGCTCATTAATCCAAAGATTTAACAGATATGTGGGCCAAGGGCCTGGTGAATTCAGTAAATCCTCAGCTAAAAATACATTTACAAACACAACAGTAGGAAACCACTAAATCTGAATAACACAGTGTCACATGGACGTACAACAGAAATATCAACACAGACAAACAAATCACCATCTAATAACCTCTGATCCCCAGAACAACAGCAAGTAAATCTCCTTTTATCTGAAGCGTGCTTGTCTGTAGGAGACGATAATCCCTATATTTTCTTGTTTTACCACACCGATACATAAACAAACACACCAACTGCTAGTACTGTAGGTAAGGAGATAAAAGCCAGTTCCTTCACCAAGAAAGATATTTTTAATGAATTTCACAAGTTGAAATGAAAGCTATCAAATATCTTTCTTTCAAAGGTTAAAAATACTAAGCCATTACTAAATACAAAAAGGAGTGATTGCGATAAGAACGCATTGAAAAGCTAAGCATTTCAGACTTTCTCTTTTCATTTTAAGACCCCCCGATTTCCATGCACCAGTTAAAGTGGTGACGTTGAAAAGACTTTGTTAAGTTTTAACAACCAGTACGAAACAACACTATTTAGGCAACTTTAGGCTGCCTAGTTACTGAATTGACTTTTTCATTGAGCAATTCAATCGCATCAGTAACGTTTGTTAAATGCCCTCTTTTTTACCGTGGCTGATAGGCCGATCAAATTCACCCCCTACTTCACCAATTCTAGGCTAATTTCCATCCCTGAGTCCTACTACTGTGGCAACTCTTCTACAGGGGCTGCTGTAGTGCAGAAGCCCAGATAATGGCATGCGGTTTGACCCTGTGCTTTATCCCCCTCCTTTTCTTCTGCAAAATAGTTTGACGCTTGGTGTCATTCATCCTCAAGGTTGGCTCGGAAAGCAGAAGGCCATCTCACTCTGTCTGACGCACTCTGTGTGTGGGTTTTTTTACTATCCATTTCTGAAAAGTTGAGCTGTTGAGCTGTTACACTTTATGCTTTGATGTGACAGTAACTGACCAGCGTTTGACCTGAGCTGTGCAGGGTCTGAAGAAAGAGAAATAGGTGCCCTATCGTGTGCCATACTGACATATCTGTGTTGTCTTCAGGACTTCAGAGTCTGGGACAGTCTCAGTCTCAGTGTTGGGCATTCCTCATAGGTGACAAAAGGAGCCCACTGGCTGAAGGAGCTGACCAAAGGAGGCCGCTCGGCCTTGGATGCAGCACTGAGGGGAGCCTTCAGTGACTCAATGAGTCAGTGGCTTCGGACTTGTTAAGTCCACCAAAAGAACTTGTCTGTACAACACACTGTTAAGGCGCTTATCTCCGATCTCTATTCTAGCTACATCTACACTGAGAAGTTATGTAAACTCTTCTAGAGCACAAGGGCAACAGCATACACAAGGACAAAGACTGATTTTCTGTAGCTCAGGGTTTTGGTCCCTCAGGCAAGAACGTTGTTTAAATCAGGTGTGGTTCCTGATTGCGCAGAATTGCGCTTTGCATGTCAAACAGAGTGCAGATCACAGTGGTCATGTTGCTATTGTCCGTCCGTACTCATGACGTATGAAATAACTAGATGTACCGCAGAGCGGTACAAAATATGACCGCCGCCCAGTCCAGCACATGTTTTCCACAAAAATAAGTCACGCTGAAAGGCCTATATGATTCTAACTGTCTCACTAAATTGCATTATCCACACTCAATTCTCACTGGTATCTGCTAGACAACAAGTACCAAAACATGATTAGTTCATAGATTTCACATGTAATATACATTTTATACAACCCCACCCCCATCTTGCCTGTTCATAATTATGAGAAATTCTTGAATTGTGTGCATGTGTGCGTGTACATGTTTATGTTTATGTGTGTGTGGGTGGGTGTGTGAGCGTGCATGTACATGTGCTTGTGTGTTTGCCTGTTTATGTGCCTGTGTGTGTGCATGTGCATGCATGCGTATATATGTCTACTGTGTGAGTATGTGTCATACGTAGAATTACTGTGAATGTATGTGTGTGTGTGTGTGTGTGTATCTGTTTATGCACATGTGTGCATATGGAATGGGTTTATATGACCCCTGGAGGCAAACATACGCCAAAAATTGGTCATCCTAGGCCCTTCTCAAGATATTCACAGAAAACTGTGTCTGCCCTACCCTCCTTTCGGGGGGTCCAGTCCAGCAGGGGGGGGCTACAGATCAAAACGAAAAGCGATGGTTCCATGCTATCCATATGGGGTTACATGCCCACCAAGTTTCATGTACCCCGGTCTTTCAGTGTCCCGGGAATCCTTGTTGGTGTACGGTTACTAAATGTACACATAAATTATGTTATTGTAAGGCCCCCCATGAACGAAAGTCCACGAAACTTGGCATGCATTCGGAGGGTGTCCTACACTGAACTGACTAATGATCCTACACTTTCAATTTCGTGCAGTTTTGACCATGTCAGCCAGAGATATTGTGATGAAAACACCTAATGTTTTGCTTTTTAATTTTTAACTAGGTGGCGCTATACATGAAATAAGTGGCAATGGGATAGGTTGACATGCCCCCTTAAGACCAACATACAAAAAAAAGGTGGACCTCCTAGGCCCTACGGTTCTCGAGATATTCACAGAAAACTGTCTCCGGCCACCTACAGGCCAGTTGGTGTATAGTAACATAAATTAATTTATTGTGTGGCCCCCCATGAACGGAATTCCACGAAACTTGGCGTGCATTCAGAGGGTGTCATAATGATCCTACACTTCCAATTTCGTGCAGTTTTGACTATGTTAGGTCACAGATACCTGCAATTACAACACCTCATTTTTACTTTTTTGTGTTTAACTAGGTGGCACTATACATGAAATGAGTGGTTATGGAATGGGTTGACATGGCCCTTTGAGATCAATATACAAAAAAAAAAGGTCCTCCTAAACCCTACGGTTCTCGAGATATTCACAGAAAACTATGTCTGCCCTACCCTCCTTTCGGGGGTCCAGTCCAGCGGGGGGGCTACAGATCAAAACGAAAAAAGGAGGTTCCATGCTATCTATGTGGGGTTACATGCCCACCAAGTTTCGTGTACCCCGGTCTTACAGTGTCCCGGGAATCCTTGATGGAAATTTGGACATGTGGAAAAAAAAAAAAAAAAAAATCTGACTAAACCTATATGACCGCCGCTTCGCTGCGCGGCAGTCATAATAATACAGACACAGGAATCCTATTAGTAGAGGCCTGGGCTGCAGCTCCTGCTTAAAGGACATGACAAGCTGCAGCTGTGAGATTACAGCATGTAATAGGCCAGCCGGCCGGGTCCATACAACAGTAACACACAACTGGCCATTCCACCTCCATACACACATGCCTGTTCTGATTATGCCTCACCTTTGCCTTCACATGAGGAACATTGTGTCCTACCAGAGGCTGACCACACCATTGCAGACTTGATTGTAGACAGTTTGCCAGAGTCTACAACCGGGAATTGAGGAGAGCCTGATATTCAAACACGTCCAACATCTTTCATGTTTGAGATGAAGCAGAGTTGAGATGAGGACGACAAACAAAACACAATGAGCCAAATCATCTGAATGCTGCCATGGCGTACAGTAGGCAGGAGGTAGTGAGTGAAGGGAGGCTGCAGAAGGAGGTGCAAAACACTGATGAGAGCCACTGAGGAGCCAGCAGGGAGCCAGACACAGTCTAAGCCAAAGGTCATAGACTCAGGAGGGCCGCGCTTCAAAGCACTCATCAGTCTCCTTACTGCAGGCTCTCACTGCCTCCTGTGTCCTCAGTGTGCTTACTGTACACCTACCCACTTTACTGTACTGTCAGTACTAATGTGCTGTTGCCTCGTTCACCATAACATGCCGTTTGATCCATCCGCACACAGGCACTGTCATGAGTGCGAACACCCTCCGCTGCCAATGTCTGATTACTACTTCTACTACGGCTATTGTGTTCTACACAAAAATAGACCTGAATTGTAATCAACGCAGCAGTGAGAAAAGTGAAAGTTGCCATTGTGTTCACTGGTGCATTGGTGTCGACGCCGGTGTGTGGTTGGCTTTCAGAATTACTGAAACTGAAAGAAAAGCTTATACTCCCATTAAAGTTACAGTTTGCTTTCTCAATGGATATTTAAGCAATATAGCACGAGTGAGAGTAGGGTTGGTCATGGATATTCCCACGAGTGTTGTTCGGCCGTAGCCACGAGGCCGGATGCCGAGTGGCGCAGGCAACAACAGCCGTGGGAATATCCATGACCAATACCACGATCACGAGTGCTATATTGCTTTTGTACAACAATTCTACCACAAACTAAATAATCTGAAAACACCCCATTATTGTTTAAAAATGTTAATTTCGACATCGTTCTTACGCATCAAAAAATAGTTCCCTTTTCAATAGACAGCGTCTTGGTTGCTAGGTAACCAACATTCCAGATCCCTCGTTCCGGGTCTTTGTGGTTTACATGTCTTCTTGAAAGAAATGTTGAAAGTCGGGCTGAAATCACATTCATATCTAGGTTTGCTGCATGCATGTTACAAGGACACTGGGCCATGTCATGTAAGGGACATGATACTGCAAAAAAACGGAAACATAGTCTACATTGCAGAACCACTCAACTTTATTAATTTATGGTGAATAAATGTTACACTACTGTGCACAGCCTGATGTGACGATGCTAGCACGTTAGCAGCGGTTAGCTAATTATGCTAACGTTAGGTATCTACAAGTCTCCTCCAAGTGACAATCATATTATACACAATGCTGGCAATGCTGAGAACAATTAGCTTCCTCGTTTATCTTACTTACATTGAGTTGACTGTGTGGCTTAATCCACAGATGTGGTGAAGCACTGTTTCGTTATGGTTTGCTAAGGAGTAACCCATTGCTTGAAATAGTGGAGATGAGAGTGTCAAATCTTCGCATTGTATCGCGGAGTGATTTATTATTAGCTGTGCAAAGTCTGAGTTGAAATGTCCAGGGATATTCCAACTCATGGAACGTCTCTCGGCCAATCAGAAACAAATAAATAGTTCCATAGAACCCAATTGTTGTATAACTGAACAATATTTACATAAAATTATTTACATAAAATAAACCACAAACTGGCCTATCTGCCTACCAATTTCTTCAAAACTGTTTCTCACCTCATAGCGGCGGATGTGCTTCAAATTGTAAATGTATCACTGCTGTCTGGCACTTTTCCTAAGTCACTGAAAACAGCTGTTGTAAAGCCACTTCTCAAGAAGAATAACCTGGATGCCTCTATGCTAAACAATTACTGGCCCATATCCAATCTACCTTTTATTGGCAAAATTATTGAAAAAGTAGTCTTTAATCAATTAACCACCTTCCTAACATCAAATGGGTATTTTGATTATTTTCAGTCTGGTTTTCGGGCAAATCACAGCACTTAAACTCTCATTAAAGTTTTCAATGACATACGCCTCAACACAGATTCAGGTAAAACATCAGTCCAAGTGCTACTGGACCTTAGTGCAGCATTTGACACTGTTGATCACAATATTTTACTACACAGACTAGAACACTGGGTTGGATTTACAGGCATAGTTATCAGCTGGCTAAAATCATATCTACAAGAAAGGAGCTTCATTGTTGCTATCGGAAACTGTACCTCAACACCAACGTCCTTGACCTGTGGTGTTCCCGAGGGGTTAATCTTGGGGCCACTATTATTCAACCTATGCTCCCACTTGGACAAATCATCCAAAATAATTTGATTTAATATCATAGCTATGCAGATGACACACACATTTACTTAGCTCTGTCACCAAACGACTATGGTCCTCTTGAATCTATGTGTCTGTGTATAGAACAAATCAACACCTGGATGTCTCAAAATTTTCTTCAGCTGAACAAAGAAAAAACTGAAGTAATTATATTTGGTAAAACGGAGGAAAGAATTGGGGTTGCCACTCTCCTTGACACAAAAGGGTTGAAGGCAAAGGATACTGTTAAAAATCTTTGTGTACTAATTGACAGTGATCTAAATTTCAACAGCCACATGAAAGCGATAACTAAATCAGCTTTTTACCACCTCAAAAATATTGCCAAACTCAGAGGGCTGATGTCAAAACATGACTTAGAAAAACTCATTCATGCATTTATCTCCAGCAGGGTTGATTACTGTAATGGACTGTTCACAGGCCTTCCTAAAAAGACTATTAAACAGCTTCAGGTGATAAAATCCTAGCTGCTGCATTTTGTAACAAAAACTAAAAAGAACTTACCACATTTCTCCAATTCTTAAGTCCTTGCACTGGCTTTCAGTAAGTCACAGAATTGACTTTAAAGCACTATTGCTTGTTTATAAATCAGTAAATGGATCAAGACCTAAATACCTACTGTATCAGACATGCTTCAGCAGTACACACCTTCTTGTCCTCTCAGGTCCCAGGTGAAAAACCTGTTAGTAAAACCTACTGTTAGAACTAAACATGGTGAAGCAGCTTTTTAGCGGCTCAGCTCTGGAACCAACTTTCGGATGACATCAAAAAGGCCCCAACTGTAGCCAGTTTTAAATCTAGACTTAAGACCAAACTGTTCTCAGATGCTTTCTGCTAACTGCGCCGAGTTACAAATTCTGAATCTGCCTTGATAATTATTCTACCTTGTCTTTTATTACTTTTTTACTACTTTTGCTTTTGTTTTTGCTTACTAATTATTCTTTATTTTTAAATGATTTTACCTTGTGTTTTATGTTTTCTTTTTATTATAATCTTTACCTTTTGAAATATTCTTTGACTATATTGCCCTTTTATGCTTTAATATGTTATTATTGTTTGGTTTTGTTTATGTAAAGCACATTTGTTCCTAAGGCCATTGAACTGTTCAATGCCTCACTAAAGCGAAGAGGAGAGATAGACTTCTCTGCTTAGTCTGTCTGCCTCTCCACCCTCTCCATGTTTGAGTACTGACTGCCCACTACTGCTTTACTACTGTTTTACTACTGTTTTACTAATGTACACAGCCTTATGTTTTCACTACTGTTTTACTGCTACACAGTTTTTCATGCTATATTAGCACACATGATCAATGGCTGCGGTCAGGCTTCTGCTACAATACTGAATGAATGAATGGCTATAACCCTATTACCTCAACCTGTTCTTGCACTGAAATAGTTTTTTATTTTACCTTGTCTACATTATACTTTACTCTCCTATTTGTCCATATTATTTATGCTGGTCTCTAGACCTTACTCTCGCACTGTTGCACTGTTGGACTAATGTTGGACTACTTTTTGCACCTTCACTATGACACTCACTCTCTTGAGCACCTTGCCATGCAAACATAACTAAAGGACTTTGGTTGGACTACTTTTTGCACCTTCACCATGACACTCACTCCCTTTAGCACCTTACCAGTCCAGGCCCTGTCACTACAAGAGTCTTATGCTTGATCACCCTCAAGCACATTGGACTTTCTTAATTTATTTTATATAGTGTATTTAGTATTGTTTGTTTTCTTATCTTCCTTATCTTCTACTGTCTTTATTGTACAGTGGAATTTAGTTAAATGTTTATACTTATACTTATGTTTACCATTTCTGCTGTAAGTGCATGTTGTGTGTGATGTCTGTATGCTACTGAGACCCTTGAATTTCCCCATGGGGATCAATAAAGTATCTATCTATCTATCTATCTGAATGACCTCTGTGTATGAAATGCGCTATATAAATAAATTTAACTTGACTTGACTATAGGCACTACTTCACCGCTTACAGACTGGTTGATTGATTGACAGGAACACTGAATATGACCTTTTCATTTCTCCAATCAATTTTCATTGGCAACAGACTGGACAAAGCCATTTTTTGAGCAAATGGATTTTCAATCAGCAGCCCTTTTAAGGATCTACTGCTACAGTTACCAAAACTGACCCTTACAGGAAATCCTTCTCCCCTCTGCCATAAGCACTCTCTCTAACAACAAATCAATTTGGGCAGATCACTTAGTCCATAATGGCTTCTGGCTGAGAGGAACATCTCCCCAGCACCCCCCCCCCCACCCGTCCCACTATCTAGGCGCTGTGGAGGATGATTCTCAGTGTAATTTCCAGTGTGTTATTTTCTGCAATCTTGTTTGATGGGAGGGAATCAGCAGGCCACTTCAGGCAAATGTACAGACTAAAAGGTTGCCGCCGTCGCTCTCCGTGGTCCTTAAATTTCAACCCTGCTCTTTACACATTGCGCTCTGGGGAAGCCTCAGCTGTTGATGGATTTCCATGTTATTTTAAATTCAAGGCGACTTGAGAATCACATTATTTGTTCATACCTCCCTGACAACTGTCAGCTGAAAGGGAAACAACCTATTCAGGTTAACAATGACTTAAATATAGACATTTCAGCTAAACAATATAGGCTAGCTCTCTTTTGTCTCTGCTATATATAGTCTTGCTGGGATAAATGCAGGCCTTAATAACTGTAAAAAAGGAGTGCTGGGTCTGCCAGTGGAGTACTGCAGGTGTTTCACAGGCGATAAAAAGAGCCCACCACAGGAAGACTGCTGTGTAAATCACAAGACCAGCCCAATAATGAGCGCCGATAAGACTGCATCCTATCAGACGAAGGGCACACTGTTTTAAGAGCACAAGTCTGGAGGAGACAGCGGGCAGCATACTGACCAAGTTAGCACAACAGAAACGGCATTCCACAGCAAGTCCACAATACAACAAAGGTACTACTTTAATGCATTATGTAGAAAGACAGACAGTAGAAAAAAACTACACAAAGGGACTGCAACTACACACTTTAAATCAGTAACAGTAACGTCTGACTCTTGTCTTCACAGTGCTGTGAGACACAGGGCCTTGTGTTATTTATCCAAGAGAAAATGTGTAGGGTCATGTTCTATTGCTGAAAAGCTTATGCCCTCAAATGGCAGCAAGATGTTGTAGCTGTAGCAGCAGCTAAAGGTCAGTCTTGATTATTACCATTATTCCTGAATGGTTTCCAAGCAACTGCCATGAACACATTATTGCACTTCTCCAGCAACCAACACATGGTGTAAACAACTGGCAGGCAACAACAGAACTGCAAACACTACTCAGAAACATTCCAGTGATGTTTCAGGAAATGTCAGCAATCCAATTTTATTGTCTGCTGTCTTTTTTTATTTCATTATGTTGATAAATATCCTTATTAAAAACCATACTGTAATCAGGCAGGTACAGTTTTACAAGGCATATTTGTATTGCAGTATTTATGAGTGTCTCCTTCACAATACACAACAGATGCTAAGAAGGTCACCCTCAACAAGGGGACAGATATGGCATGAATAATAAGCCAGCAGAGATTTTACATTAATTGTGAAGGGAGGAAAAAACTTGACTTCCCATTCACACGAAGCCACATTTCTACAAAGACCTCAAGGATATGCCACTCAGTGAACCCTCAGACTGTAAAGCCCATGTACAAGCTTTGAACTAGCATGTCACATCTGACAATAACTTGAATCTATTGGACTTAGAGGACAGAAAAGGCAGGGTTATCTCATTATCCATTCTTGGCTGCATAACATTACAAATAATAATGCAGTAAACTGTGTTTTCTGTACATCTAGAACTTCAGCTTCTATAGTGGCACTCAATAACATCCTTTACCAGCGATGAATAAGAACATATAAGAACATATATATTAAATATGGGAACTCAGTTGAATAGAATTGTATTTTGTTTTAATACTACTGGAAAAGAGAAACGAAAGAAGCCCTGTGATACTTTATCAACAGATCAGCCCTTGTTACTTAGAGAGTACTTTACTTAAGGCCGTTAGAAGTCTACTTACTGACCATTACTTCACACATGTCTGATCCCCAAACGTGACAGATACTCTGACTATGAGTGTGAAGTGCTCTCAGGAGACGCAAGCCCTGCAGACCTTTCAGGGCTGTACGCCTTCAGACGGAGTAATGGGTTTCATCTAATCAATTTAACGCTAAATTCATTACGATCATGCCCGAGGTCTTGGAACTGTAGGGCTTTAGTCAGATTGATAGGAGAAAAATGAGACACCGAAAACAATTAGTATGCTAATTTGGGAAACTCAAAAGTCTTCTTGTGCAGTTCTGGAACGTTTCAGTGACACACAATAATACCTAATAATGATAAGAGAAGAATGACTCCACACATTTAATTTTTTTAATCAACCAAGTTCACTCTTCAGCCAGTATGTATTTTTTAATAAATCCTTTTGAAAAAAAAAAAAAAAAAAAAAAAAAAAAAGTGGAAGTTCTCCCCTGGAGACTGGGCTGACTGCCCTCCTGGCCACCTCACTTTGATTATGACTCAAAGCCCAGAGGATGGCCAGATAGGTGCTAAAAGAAGTGCGTTCACGTCCAGTCATACAAGGTCAGGTGAATGTCGTCTATCGAGAACAACCGTCAGTAAGGCTTGACGTCAGAAACGGGTATTGTCTGGAAGAGAAAGCCGAGCCAGAGTCACTTATCCCACCCAGGACTGGAGCTAAACCAGACAAATTCTGGCAGAGGTGGCCATGGAGAGAACACACAGCTGTGCTCTGAACCATAATCCCAGCGGAGCACATGGCATGACGTACAGTACAACACCAAATCGACACTAAACTCCTTCCTCCTTTTCTCTCCCACACTAGACTAAGTTTTATGTGCCTTCTGCAGCCCTCCTCTCACTCCTGTCACTCTCCACACAAGCCACACAATGACATGCCACAATCAAGGCCTCACGCTGAGACAGAGGGGTGAGTGGGTTGCGGGTTGCGGGTGTGGATTGTGGGTGGTTGGAGGGCGGAGGGGGGGCTCCACTGTAATTATTTCAACAGGAGAGACGAGGGGAAGTGACAATCAAGACGGAGGCGGGTTCCTGCTCCTCTGCGGGAGGCTCGGCTCAGAGACAGGCTGCTCCAGCATGCTAATGATCTCGCTGATAAATGCCCGTCACCTGCTGAGGCTCGCCGCTCTTCTCCAGCCCATCATGGAGGCTTGGCGGAACAGAAGCCTTACATGGGGTGGGAGACGTGTTTCAACCTCATTTTCTAGTTTGCAACAGCAGGACAAGCTACGAATACTATTAAAGGAATAATCTGGTCTAAGAGCAATGGTCTATTTTGGGATAATAACCAGTGTGAACTTTCTTTGGGGACCAAAATGACGTTAGTCAAAGTAGTTTTGAGTAAGACCGGAATGTGCATTAGCAAGGAAATACAGTAGGCATATTACATAGCCTTGGGGGCAAGCTCACTATGTCAAAGTAAATTGCTACTTTAAGGCACTCACTAGACTCAAAATATCATTACACTTCTGTGCTACTGTGGAGAGGGTCCCTGCAGACAAACCAAAGTGTTTTTAACTATGAGTGTACAGAAAGGGTATGAAAGGACTGTTGCGCAGTCAGTGCATTTCCTGTTCGCTGCCATCTTGCTAGAAATCCTAACAAGATGGCAGTGACTGTAGGAGTGATAAGGTAATGCACTGACTATTCTTCCAGTCGCCACCCATCGCTGCCATCTTGCGAGAGGGGTCCTAGCAAGATGGCGTCGACCAGAAAAATAGGTAAAGCACTGACAGCCCTTTTTATACCCTTTTTGTACACTTACAAAGTTGAAAATACATTAGTTTGTCTGCAGCGACTCTCTCCACAGTAGCACAGAAGCTGTTGTTCTTAGACATAACTATTCCTTTAAGTTGCTGTACAATGTTCCAGGCCTGAAACTTACAAAAGATTATAGTATAGTAAAGGGAAAACTCCTTTCAAACACCTGAACTATTTGAATGTATATTATGACTAATACTATTTGTATATATACAGTCTATGATTTGAATTATGTTCTTTGTGGTAGGGGTTGTGTGTCTGTGGACAGTTTGTCTTGGGGCAGCACCTATTCCAGTCAAAGTTTAACCAATGAATAATGCAGTGTATAGATGTACATCACTTAAGTGAGTCACTTCTTTCCTAAACAGTGCCATTTCTAAAGTAAGCAAAAAAGTACTCTATGAGTAGAACATTTTTAGTCTTGGGGTCTGTCCAATTAGATCATTTTATTAAAGCTATTCTTCACCGCTGGTCCCAAGGCCAGCGAACTGATAGGGAATAGCACATTCCTGCTCCTTAGGGTGTATGTGGCTCATGTATAATAGAATGAAACTGCTGGTTTCAGCTAGTCTTCTTCCGCATAACGGATCGACACCCGCTTTCTTCCACTACCATACAGAGCTGCGGAGACTTGGAAATTACTTTCAGCCAGAGTCAAAGTGATTTTATTTGCCTTGAATGGTGCTGAGGAAATGGGCAAAGTCTCTGTCTCTATCAATGCACATCCGCTACGCAGGTACATACTGTAAGTGTTCATTAAGGTACACAAGCTCTGATAAAGCACTCAGATTCCATTTTCATATACGGTCCATCTCACCACCCACCCAGCTCTTTGAAAGGAATGGACGCCTGGAGGTAGAGCTGAGGTGGAGGGATAAGAGATGGGCTCAGACAGAAAAGCATCCTAATCACCATGGCGTCAGCAGCTGGGCTTCCACCTCCATGCCATTCCACTGCATTCCATCCAACTCATTCACATATTTTAAATGCATTCATTATACATTTGCTTCAAGAAAAATGCGAGTGTGTTTTGGGAATTAAAAATTCACACTCTCCTTGTCAAGGGAGGAGTTGTGAACAACGGTAGCTTTAAACATTTAAGGCTGACAAACCAGCTTTCATGGAAACAATTCTGATGTGCAGAAATCGTTTTTCAACAACCTCACATTTTATCCTGTGCAAATTGAGTGTTAATCCAAGTAAATATATTTCTTATTCCACTTGAATTTCAAGTGTTTCCATTCAGGATTTCCTATTCAAATAATCAGAAATTGGGGAAAACCCTGGTAGTCTCTACTTATTTGATATATTAATACCAGACACTGGCCTACCCCTCTTTCCATAACCCTGAACTAAAAGCATTTTTACTTTTGGCAGGACCTTCTGCACTTGACAAAACACCCTCAGTGCACGTGAAAGCAGACCATGAAATAAGAACATTATAACATTTTGAGAGTGACAAGTTGAATATGTCAGGCAGTAATATCTTGCTTGTATCATTAACTATAACAACTTCAAAGTGGGAAAACTGTCTGCACCAGGCAGGTGTGACGTGAATGAGGCAATCCAATTTCCTGCCTCACCCAGCATGAAGCTGAGATGAATCCTTCAGTGATTCCCTGTGGATTTGATACAGCTGGAGCATAATACTCTGTTTACTAAAGAAACCCAACTGCATAAATATACCAAGCAAGCTGGATGAGAGTCAAGGCTGTGGTAAGTAACAGTCCTCATGTTGTTGCCTAATGGCCGGTCCTGTTTGTCTTTAGTAACACAAAGCTCAGTGGCACACAGAAATGAACACACATTTGCTTTTTTTCCAAATAAAAAATAAATGAAAAACTTGCCAGGTAGTTTGCTGCTGTCACACCCGGGTATGTAAGATCATAACGGGTAACCAGTGCAGGCTGCAGGTGAGAAATAAAAGACAATAATCACTAGCGAGTACGTGGAGGGAACAGGAGATGAGTGAGAGGGAGGAAAAGAACCAAAGGATTATGAGGACCCAGTCACACTGCATGAAGAGAAGAACGGAGAGGAGAAAAGAGGAGGGAAGAGAGGAGAACAGAAAAGTAGAGAGTAGAGGAGAACCGAGGAGTGGAAAAGAGAGTGGAGATGAGAGACAAAAAGAGAAGGGAGGAGAGGGAAATATTAGAAAAGAGAAGAGAGGGAGGAGAGGAGTGTTGTGGCTGAATGAGAATGTGAAGGAGTGTCAGTGACTTCCTGCATGCCATGGATGAGGAAGAGCCTCTATGCACCGCCCTTAAAGTCTGTGCCCGCACCGATCCCATTTCAAACCCTACCTCAGCTGCTAAAGAAGCTTCTGCCCAATAGAGACACTCACTCTGCCCCCTGTACCTGCCTACTGTAGCTACACAGACAGGACCTTTCACATGATGCTGGGGGGCAAGTCAGAGGGGATGGGGATCACTACTCTGTGTTCACCACAACTTTCATACCAGTCCTCTCTTTTCCACAGGAGCAGTGGCATACAAGTAAAGCCATACATGAATCCTCTATTCAACTGGTCTACCTGTTAAACACTGGACAATGTCAACATCGGACTGCAGTGTTATTAAATCATCTGAAACTTGAAATCTAATGCTTTGCATATCCTAGGAGGGTGTTTGGAGTATTTTAGTATTTCTACACTTAAGTATGTAATAAACTACGCTTTACTTACCTGAGTGCACTGAGCTTATATAGAGCAAGGTTACCAAAGCAACGAAAACAGAGTTCTGCTATCATTCCACTACTCTCAGAGCAATACTGTGTTTAGCAAAATGAACCATCATCTGAAAATGCAGATTTTCAATTACTTCTTCCAGATGGAGGCAATGACGAGCCAATGAAATAATTTGGAAGCTTCTCCCAATCATTCACGAAAGAATAGCAGATGTCTGTGTTCTTTGCTTTTTTAGCAGGAAAGTGGAGTCTTATTTCTGTTCCTGTTAAGGAGCTGATAAAAGTCCAGTAGAGTTACAGTGACCTCTCAGTTTGTCTTCTTGCCTGCTGGTGGCTGAGGTCAGAGAAGACGCTGGCTGGAGAGGCGACTAGCATATCAACTCCCCACAGCAGGGGACTGCTCTATTTTAAGACTGGAGTAAGGGTACACGTTTGGGTCAAGCTCACCTTAGTCCAGTTTTTAATGAAATCAACAGAAATAGGCGTCAGTGACAGTTGCTATCCAAGCATCCAATGACTGTCAAATGTCTTTGAAGAAAATTAATTAGTCAATTAATTCGTCAAAATATCAACTTCACATGTAAGACCCCACTAAAGAGTGCTTAAATTCCTTCACCGTAATCTATGCAAAGGTAATGATGATGTAAGCTATAAAAGAAAACCTAAGGGCTCTTATAGGACTACTACAGTCAGGTCAGACATCAGGTTCTGTAAACTGAACTCATCAGACCATCATGCTGGGTGGTTAGTGTTTCATCCTGGAAAACAGGTGCCATCTAGTGTCTAACCCATTAAACTACAACAGACTGTACACAGCTCTGTCACACAGCGATCAGATCTTTGCAGGTGCTTTACTAGACAAAAACAAACTATGTACAGCCAAAATTGTATGTCACATGAAAAGATCTGCAACAACAACCTAGGGTACTATGAAAAGCTACACTAACATAACACTTGTGTGAGGAAGCGTTTAAAAACTGTAAAATAAGGTATCTACCAGAACCACAGTGAAAAATGACTTCCTGAATGGTTCAGTCAGCAGTGTAGGGTACATTTCACTTTTGGTTTGGCACAAGATAACAAATTAGTTGTCATCTCCCTGACTGACTTTACTTGATCGGTTGTGGTCATCCTATGCCTACCCACGTGGAATCGTTTTCACTTTTGACTTTGGCTAGAGAGACGGCCGGCTTTAGAGGCTTAGCAGAGGCTGTCCAGAGACTCGGCACAGAGACCACAATGGCTTTGGACAGTAATGGGAGACGCACACAGAGTGAATGAACACACTCCTGGCCAAGAGAGAAGGAGAGAAAGAGAAAGAGGGGGGAGAGATAGAAAGAGAGTGAGAGAGAGAGAGAGAGAGAGAGAGAGAGAGAGGACGAGGAGGAAGACACCACGGCCGGCGACAGCAACGGTGAAACACTGACCTTGAGTGGCGAGATGTGGGAGTGGGACACATAGCCATGCACATTCTCGATCTCCGACAGGTTCTTCTCGGACACGTGCACCAGCTCCGGCGCACGCACCTCATTGGTCAGCCGGGGGAAGCCGTGGTCCTGGGGCGGCGAGTCTTCATCCTGGTACCGGTACTGCCACGAGAAGCAGAGGAAGGAGAGGAGGAGGAGAGAGAGGAGGACAAGGAGAGGGGGAACAGAGAGGTGCGTAGAGAGAGAAATATATGAACAAAGTGGATCAGATCACAGCAGGAACTTAACCTCATCTATTAGCAAACTGGAGAAAAGTCTGGAAGTCCGGCGTAGCTGAAAAGTAAAGCATAGGATTTATCCTGTGAGGTATAAAGCCAATTAAGTTCCATCATGATCCACTCTGTGGGCAGTTTAAGACGTTAGCAGTCAATGGAAAAGAAATTCATGCACTTTCAAACGATATGTAAATGCGAGTTCCCTGAAAAATGGTTTACAGTATTTACTTAGACAGATCATTACTAAAAATCCTTTTGACCACTTTTTCAGTGCTAATGTGCAGTTATTCTCCACCACTCAACAAACAAAGTGTTCGATTTAGAAGAAATGTTATAATTCAACAGATACACAAGTTCCAGGTTCTAATTCCACAAATACTGTTCAGGAAATGGACACCATTGGTGGTGGTGGTGGCGGTAGCGGCGGCGGATTATTTGGCATAAGGGTCCCAGCTGAAAGCAGGCAAAGATGCAGTGAAGAGCAGAGAGCTGAGGCGATGGTGGACAATAGACCTCTGAAGTTCGCCTACAAAAAAGAACCAAAACGGCCATCTTTGCCCATATAAGGAGATCAGGTTGTTAATTGAAGCTAACTACCTATGGCAAGTTGCATTGCAAGTTAGCTCTGGGGTAGCAACAATCTAAGTGTGCCACCTTCACGTACAGGAGATCACAGTATCCACTCGAAGGCAGAAGACAAAAGTGTGTTCAGGAAAACGTCTGCATTTCAGACTTTTTCATCCCCGAGAGAGTTTAAAAGATGCGATAATTCAAAATCCCCATGTTATTTTCCCATAGGAAAAATCGCCAGATACCGGATGTCAAAGATGGCTGCTTTTTTGTAGGCGAACTTCAGAGGTCTATGGAGAGACTGGCCGGTAATAAGGATCCCACAGCCAGGCTACACTGCAAAAAATGATATCTTACCAAGTGTTATAATCTTACCGGTATATTAAGACAAAAAATCTAGTTAGTATTGTTTTTAGTAAAAAGATACTTACTTTGAGCTCTCGTCAGACTATTTGACTTAAAATAAGTCATAAAAACAAGTACATTTATATGCCAGTAGAGTAAGTATTTTAATCTTAATTTAAGATAAGATAAGATAAGACAATTTAAGGTAAATTTACTTACGCCACTGGCAAATCTTAATTTAAGAAGATTTTGACTTATTTTAAGTCAAATAATTTTACAAGAAAGCTCAAAGTAAGTATCTTTATACTAAAAACAATATTAACTAGATTTTTTTATCTTAATATAAGATTATAAGACTTGGTAAGATATTATTTTTTGCAGTGTACTGCTGAGCCTACAGAGCTAGGAGAGCAAAGACGACTGCAAGCCGAAAGCTTGGTACATTTATGTAGCATTTGGTTGTTGCACATAATATGATGGTCATGATTTGCTAGCGAGATTTGTACTGTAAAACGGCAACAAGTCAGAGACTGACTAACCAACCTGCATAAAGCAATCAGGCCATGCGAATAAAAGTGAGACAGTATTGTTCGGCCATGCTTGGCCATGGATGCATGTGATGATGACAGTGTGTGCAAATGACTCAGTAAACGGATGATAGTGTAAGTCCAGTGTGATGCAATTATGAGGTGAGATGGTCGCAATAATGACAGGTGCAGAATAAGGGTTCTTGCTCTTTCCACAAATCAGCTGTTTGGAATTGGAGTTTTTTTCCCCCCAAAACGTTCTCAAAATGTATATACTTTTTTTGATTCTGGTCTTACAGGTGTGAAAAATGTGGGATATCAGAGCCCATAACTTTCCACAGTTTTCCGACCTTTGCAAGAACCCTGTGAGTGAATGCAAGTGGCACGCGTGCATCAAGCAACTGCCCAGAGCATGGGGCACGGACGGCATAGCTACAGCTCAGGAGGGGTGATATGGCACTGACCCCCACCCCCCCCCCCTCCACTCTCTCTCACCCATGGAGCGCTCATCAGGGCCGGGTTCATACATGTGGAGGGCGGGCCGACGGGCGGGGACTGGGAGCCCTGCACCGCAGCCGGCCTGTTCTGTGGACAGAGAGAGGAGGCCTGCCGTGACCACCGGGCAGCCACACAGTACTGACCAAAACATGTATCAGTCAGTCAACATCACACGCGGACGGAAAACCAGCAGCACGCACACACACCACTCACTATCCCGAACACAAACACAAACACAAACACAAACACAAACACACACACACACACACACACTCACACACACACACACGTCAACACAGACATCAATCAGTTTATTACACAACACATAGGTTTAAAGACAGATAGAGACACCATGCCATCACATAAAACACATATATATTAAGACAGGTATACACACACTGGATGGCAAAATGAATATAGATTTAAAAAAATACAGATATAAGATATTCAGATGTAGTACCACATTGAATGATGAAATAGTAAGTAAGGCAGTTCCATCATCTCAGAGCAGCTAACCAGGACAAGAGGAATACTGATCAGATGAGGCACATTTGATTTAATCCGGTACACCACACAGATCAAAAGACACTGCCATTACTAAAGCAAAGGACCAGTCAGTGGCCGCAATACACCTGCCACACCACAAGGTGGTGCCCTCTCTACAATCATTTCATTTAACCATCCCTGTGTAATCTTGAGGACTGATCCAGAAAGTAGCCTTTTACAGGTATTTCTCCGAGAATATTCTGCTCTCCTCCATTTTAGTTAGATCACTGAACAGCTCAGAGCTACCTGAGGTGTCTGGTAGACTTTATTACAAATGAGCAGCTCTTAATCGCTCCTCTACAGATCCTCTGCCCACTCATCCACTATACTGAGCACTCACACAAAAAGGCAAACAGCCAGCTCTCTCTGAATGAGCCTCAGCCTACATGCGACCTTTTCTACCACACAGTCATGAATAAAAATGTTCCCCATTTAGCATACGATTCCTGTAGTATTCTATGAAACATAATTGCATTTCAGTAGCCCACTATTTCATTTCACAGCCCACATACATGCCAACGGATGTAGAATAGTCACTGGTGTTTAAATTCTCCCATTATGTAAGTCCATACATGAGTAATTATACACCCTTCATTTATCAGTGGGTTCATGTCCCATCAGCAGGTCTACACAGTGGTGGTGGTGGCCTATTTTAGCTCCAGCTGTGAAAAATGGCCTCATCCATAACTGTGCAGCTGTGGGAGGGAGTTAAGATCCAGCAGAGTGAGGTTCTACTCGGATCTCAAAAGAACACTGGATCCAGCCACCCGATGGCCTCGGCCAATCAACAACGATGCCAGCGCTTTTCAAACGGTGCCCATGCCTTTGAGATCACTTCTGTGCCCATCACATAGATTTACATGTGAAATCACATCTCGCATCACATTTTTGTCAATGACATTAAAGAACTTTCACCTGTTTCTATGATATCTGTTCATTTTCTCACCACTGTACCCGTCACATACAAAATCTATTCCCACAAAACAACATCTATACCAGCTCAGTTTCCACAGAAAAGATCTACTAGGAGTAAATAAACACAGAAAAGATCTACTAGGGGTAATGAAAAATTAAAAATGGCCCTCACTGTGGTGTCAGCTGTGGAATAAGATGCTCGATCCAGAGTTCTTTTGAGATCAGGGACCTAGCAGTTGGTCAGCCAACCTGAGCCAGTGTCCACACAGGACAGAGGACAGTGACAGGGGGATACTGAGAATGGGGGTGGGGGTAGGACCAGGACCACACACACACGCAGGTATGCACACACACAGTCATATGCATGCACACACACACATAAACACACACACACACACACACACACACACACACACACACACACACACACACACACACACACAGATACAGACACACACTCTGTCACCATGTCATTCATTCTCTTAGTAGTTTTGTGTCACCCTCACAACATCTTTCTGTGCTCACTGCACTGCTTGCAAAATTAGGGCCGGTAGGGCAGACGAGCATGCCACGCACTTCCAATCACTTCCATTACTTTTTCACTTTCAATAGTTAGTTAGTTGGTCTTGTTGACATCTCAGCAGGTTAGTTAACCATGATGTACAGTACGCTTTAAATTAAACAAATGACATTACATTTTTGAACATACATACTATATCCTCAGGCATGCACTATTTTCAGAGCCCATTATTGGACTCCTACTACAGGCATTCACTTTGGCACCTGGGGTCTGTGTGTGGCACTCCACTCTTTCCAACAATTAGCCTATCCAGCTAGGCCGATCGGCAAGTTTCAGCCCACAGAGGCTTTCCAGAGTCGGGTTTGGCGAGGCATGAGACAGCGAGGCAGATAAAGCACTTGGTTTTGATAATACCATGCTGTGGCATCAGTGGCACAGATGGGCACCTCAAGGACTGGGAGGCATCTCACCCTCAAAAACACATGGCATTGCCAGGCGTTGGCAAAATAGCTGCATTTGCTAATTCATCTGACCCCATCTTTACTTCTCTCAAGTCTCAAATAGTAAAATAATGAATGGCAGATGTCACAACTAATTACATATTATTGTTTACATTCATAATGCGACCAAGGCTGTCCAATTAAAGCACATAAAAACGATGGATAGTTTTTGCGTTTGCATGCTGTTCCTCTCTGCCAGAGATAGCAGCAAAACTGTGTTGTTTGTGCGCTCATAAATGAGGCATGGGCTTAGAGCTTGTGGGTGAGGAAGGTCAGAGACTGGAGAAACTGCTTTAATTGGACACTCCGCAAAATGTCTGCCAAGACACTACACACATTCAGACAGCAGGGCTGAGGGTTATAAATGTCTGTGTTCAGACATACACCAGAGTCCAGAGATGGTGCAAAAGCACATTTCAGCTGCAGTAACCTGGAAATGCCCTCAGAGAAAAAAGCAGCATCATTTTTTCCAGGAAAACAAGAACATCAACATCGACAACCATGACAATGACAACAACAACAACGACAGCAGCAACAACAACAACAACAACAACAACAACAACAGCAACAACAACTGGGTACTGTGACCCTGGTTTCTGTTTGTCACCTTATCTGCACAGGCAAGGTTTCTGGTTGAGTGATGAAGAGAATGTAATGTCACAAAAAAACTCACGAGTGTCAGCAGAAACATTCAAAGAGCTGCTGATCATAAGGGAGAAGAAGCCTCTCACTGCAGGAGCCACGCGTTATGCTGCTCAACACGACAACACAACAGCTTCAGATGGCAAACACAACCGACATCAGTTTGTTTCAATACAGTGAAGGCAAAACAAGGCATTAACAGAGCACTGTTCATGTCAGAATGCTCTATAAGCACAGTTACTAAGAACAGGTTACTGTGTGGTCCATGGTCATCTAGAATCTCGCTGGATGTCCTCTCCATTGGAACAGGACTCAGGGTAGAAAGACTAGGACATGTTTTGTATTGTACCTGCACTGTTTTGGATCTGCACTGTGAGTGGTCACTCAAGCTTGGACATATTTAAGAGACTTCAACCCAAGACACCCTCAGGATACACTGCTGTGTGCTGGTAAAGTAAAGGAAAAGCCAGTCTCTTCACAATACTCTACAAGCATTCAAAGCATTCAAAGCACAACTGTCAGTACTGTGGAGGACCCTGGCTGCAAAATTGCATTTGCTGCCGCTAGGGTGCGTCTAGATTTCTAGGCTAGAGGACATACACTTTGAGAGGAGCAGGGACTCGCTGCCAAAAAAAGCAGCAGATTCTTAAGCATGTTCCTGCTATAGTGCAAAGGAACGTGTCACAAAACAGAAAGAGGAGGGGGAAAAAAAAGCGATCGCTCTCCAATGAGTCATGTTGGAGCGTGCATCACACAGCTGCCATTATTTACTCTGTGTGGACAGATGTGCTTCCCACAGCACATCACGCTGCCATGGCCCAGATACGTCTCTTCCTCAGCATCCACGCTATACTTGTGTAGGCACAACACTGCTCTCCCCTCCTCCTGTACATTCTGCTTGCGCTAATACTCATGGGCTCATAGGGATGCTAACCTTGCTCCCTAGCAATACAGCACCTTTGTAGTCAGGAGGACTGTCAGGCATGTACACACACGCACCCTACCACTGTATACTATTTTTGCTGTTTGCAAATAAACATGCTAAGTAACAGCAACAAGACGGGCCTACAAAAGAATGTGGATTCACTACAATTTGTATACAAGTCAATGAAGAATATTTTTACCCCCTTGCCAACCAAGACCTCAAAATTGAATCTTAAGTCACGTTAATTCCATGTTAAAAATATATATACAATACATTTCTTTTCGGTGTGGGAAACTTTACCTACACACACAAGCTTGTCTAAAATACATTCATACCATCCCATGGTTAAAATATATTTCCCATAATGTTAGCCAAGCTGCTCTGCTGCAGTGCCCTCTGTACATGTTGCAAGGCTGAGGCACTGATGTATGGTTTAACCATGAGTGATTCATGCTCCGGGGTAGATGCCATCTGACAGCTGCTTTAAATGCTAGGAAATGTCCTTTTGGTTTATAAAGACAAATGTGAGACTGAATACTTAATGAACCACTCAGGGGAAAGGGGACCTATTTATATACCCGGTGCAAAAGGGAAAAAAAAGAGAGTGTAGCCACATGTAATTCCGCACTCGTAAAAAAAGTAATTTAGGTGAACTTGTTCAATTAAAAACCTAACAACCAGAACGTATGAATGTGGTACTCATAAAACAGGGAAGAAAATAAATGCCACCCATCCGTAGCAAGGCATGGTAATGAGCCAAAGGTCAGAAAAGTGGAACTGATTTAACCCTCCATGATTCCGGGGACATTTCAGATGAAACGCACGGATAATAATGGGATAGAAGCATACACAGATGAATTGTATGGACTTGGAGAGGCAACTACACACATTGGTATGAGGCATGGTGACCTCTAGATAGCATCCTGAAGATCTACGCTGGCCCTGAAACTAAAGCTATGACTCAGAATTCCTTGATGGCCATTGTATTAGGAGGCTGATATCAGCCGGAGAGCCCAAGGGCAATGCCATGGCTCATAACAAAAACCATGAGAATACTAAGAAGGCTAAGAGTGGGAAAGTTCCTTTACTTAAAACAACAAACAATTTTGTTTGCACTTGTACAGGCACACAAACGCACACTCTCTCTCACGAACACACACACACACACACACACACACACTTTTTTACACCAGGGCAGTGGCATGGCTATGGTCAAAATCAGTTGTTGTATCATAGCATGTAAGTGTGGTCCAAACTTCCTCTGTGTCAACACCGTGACCCTTGGACATGAACGCATGTAACAGCGTTTTCTGCTCTCCCCCTGTGTTGCTTTTAATACAAAATGACTCAGTGTGCTCACACATGCAAGGATGCTCTCCTGTTGCACAGTACCAGAAAGAGATAGGGGGAGAACTGGAGTTAAGGTCTACTTTCGTGGGCATACAGTAAGCCCCACACCATACCTGCTCCACACCCCCAGCTCCCTATACAGGGGAAAATAAAGAAAATGCTAGACTTCAAAAAAAAAAAAAAAAAAAAAAAATCATGGGAAAATTCAGGGAAGCAACACTTAATCCTGCTACATACACATATGCACATGTGCACAAGTACACGCACACGCACATTACAACATTAAGGGCCTGTGTCCACCAATCACGTTTTTTGTGACGACTGTAGCTATTTTCTATACAAATCCTATGAAGTTCAGCATTCACAGCACTCAACGCCCTCGGTGCTGACCGTTTTTTCCCCGCAGCGCTCAGACCGCTGAAAGTTGAAACCTGTTCAACTTTTAGAACAAAAAGTGGCCTCGTCACTGTCACTTCTCTCTCGACGACCAATCAAAACTTTGTAACCTAGCAACAATAAACACTTTGACAAAAGCGCTCTGAAAATGAGGTTGAGGGCATCACCGTCAGTGCAAAAAACATACAGATCATCATGTGGATCTTTGCTTTACTGTAGTATCTTTAGTGTCTTTTACTGTTCATTTTAGTCATGTGGATTTGTTTTTTATCATCCTGTTTATGTTGTTGTGTGTGGTGTCATAAGCTACTGGGACCTTGAATTTCTCCTTGGGGATCAATAAAGTATCTATCTATCTATCTATCTATCTATCTATCTATCTATCTATCTATCTATCTATCTACAGTATCTATCTATCTACAGTACATACAGTAAAGAGATGATGCTGTGGTGCTGTGGAGGCTGAGAGCATCACTGCCTGCCCATGTATCTGAACAGATGAATTGCTTTGGGGCTTTGTGCCTGTTCATCGTTATTGGTCAATGAGACACTACAGGCATTACAAGCAAGTGAAGTGCCTACATCAGCATCACCATTTGCCTATCAATTAAGTGCTTTGGGGAAACTGCATTTAATTCTTATTCTTGTATATATAGTAGCAAATGTTTCTATACAAATGTATTAATGTATGTTAAAGAAAAGATGTATATTATGTTTGGGGAGGTTTCCACTGTAAGTTAATGTAAATGCTCTGTGTCAGTATGACTGTGTGTGTGTGTGCTATAGCAGTGGCGATCACGTGCCACAGTGCAGTGGTTTCTCCTCTCTCTCTCTCACTCGCTCACTCGCTCACTCACTCCGGCTCTGCTGGGGAAGGCCAGATGAGACGGGAATGGGAGGTGGCATGGCTGCCGGCAAACTGCAGGCTCTGCGCGGGATTGTGTGGAATCTCCTCGCAGTTGTGTGCGCTGACCCCCTTTCCCCAGCGACACACACACACACACACACACACACACACACACACACACACACACACACACACACACACACACACAACTCATCCCACTGGGCGAACACTCAACCAGTGGCACTGCCAGGGCTCTGAGATGGGTGCGGACAGAGTCCAGCCCAAAGCCGCCGCCTCCTCCTCCTCATCCTCCTCCTCCTCCTCCTGCTGCTGCTCAGCTCCCAAATGCACATAGCGAGTGGGGACCTGCTGCATCCCGGGGGAGTGTGGAAGGAACACTGGGATTTAAAATGATCCCAAAAGAGGCAAGGAAAATCACACCAACTGTCTTGAAATACTCACGTATCAAGTAGAATTAGAATTCAGATGAATCTAATCTCTATCTGTAAAGCAGACTCAAAACATCTACAGTATGTCTACTGTGCATGTATGGTCTGACAAGCTTCTTGCTTCATTTGCAATTTCACTTTATTGAATTGGTGCAACATGTTTGTGTCAATATGTAGCTGTCCTTTCATCCTCAAAGGGGAGTAGGCCTAGACTCCAAAGCTGCCTGAGCTAAGGTGTTCACCATTCAGTAGAAAAGCTCATCACCTCAACTGCCAGCCTCCAACTAAACTCCAACTCCAGTAAGTGTGAAAAATATACTTAACGGAGTATATCAAAGACCACAAAATGTGACACAGAACTTAACATTTCAATATTTCAGTGAAGACTTCTTGGCTGGATAAGCTGGAGCAGGTTAAGCCTCAGATGAAATTGCCTTGAAGGCCTGTAGCAGTGCTAATCCACCGCACACTTGGCTCTGCCATCTGGATTACGTGTGAAGTGTAATGTAAGAAATGTTAAATTATGAGCTAATTAAAGCAGGGGGAGATAATATATTCATAAGCTGGAGCGCCATATCCAGTGAGCTTAGCGCTCTCTCTCTCTCTCTCTCTCTCTCTCTCTCTCTCTCTCAGTAATGAGTGAGCACTGAGGAAATGTGGGTTACTACGACTACTCCAAGCAAGTCCAACTCACTGTGGCAATACAGTCGAAAGGAGCATCAGCATCCAACACTCCCACGCACACGCACACCGCTTCCCTCCAGTGATCCCAGACCATCAGAGAAGTTACCCATAAGTGCCTCCATCTCCATTCCGCCCGCATATTTCTCCATGCCAAATTTCTGCACGAGGCCATGTCATCGCAGGACTCGGTGCTCCATATGGGAGCGTTTCTCGCGTCCAGCTGGAGGGCATTGAGGCTGCCTTCCTCTACGATGGCAGTGTACAGCCATGTGCACTGCAACGTTAAATGCCAGCATCCTCCCCCCCCTGCATGATTCACATTAGAGAGACAATCTGAATCACCTTATAAATGTGACCGTCTCCACTGACAGTCAGTCACACAGGCTGGAAATAACATATTGTGAGTATAAAAGAGCTGACACACAAAAACAATACGAGACTATTTCAGACATTTACATGTGAGACTGTGAAAAGACACAAGAATAGTCAGAGCAAGAGTTACTCACAAACATACAGCAGCTATATGATACATATATCATGCAGCTTGTCTAGGTCCAAAACAAAGTTCTGTTTAAATAGCTCAATTCAAAATGAAATGACGGTTAGCCCCTCTGTGGCTAGAAGACAGCTTCTGTAATCGCCAGCATGCAGACAAATCAAAATGTCTTGAAAACTTCAAAAGATAGAGAAACATCTCATGCTGCACACACACAAATAAACTCCATTTGACATTTTAAGAGTAATTCTACAGTGAACTAGGCTAACAATGGATTAACCACACATAAATTTGATTCCAGTAAGAGGTTGTGCCCTACCTTGCATCCAAACATCAGCGATAGCGTGTTGTTGGAGCAGGCTACTTTACAGTGGCAGAGCATGGGGTAGAAGCACTCTGGGTTTTTGACAATGGGAGACATTCCTTAGGTGGCACGAGTGCAGCACTTGCTCTAACGGAAGCACCAGGAAGAGCCGCACACGGATGATACCCAGGACAAATGCTTCACTCCTGGACGAGTCTTACCGTGCACGCACACACAAACACACACTCACATAAATCACACACTCTGTCATACACACAAACATACACACACTAACTCCCTCTCTCGTTCACTCATGGAGCCAAACGGTGTACGCCAGCTGAATTCCTCTCTTTCTCTCTCTCTCTCTTTCTTTCTTTCTCTCCCCCTCTTGTATCCACTCATTCGCTCTTTCTCCTCATCATTTCTCTTCCCTGTGCTTGCCCATTCAAAGCCCTAATACCTCTCGGAGCCTGCCTGCCTCCCTGTCTCCTCCTCCCTCTCTCTCCCTCTCTCTCCCTCTCTCTCCCTCGTCCCTTCTCTTTCTCTCTTCCCTTTTCAAGCACAGCTCTGACTCAGCCTATTCTGTGCCTAGTGCCTGACAATTATTCTCTGCATGACATTATGTCTGCTTTAATCAAACAACAATGTTTGTTAATAATAATAATAATAATAACAATAACAATAATAACAACGATAATGATAATAATATTAATAATAATGTTTACTGGTTAAAAACATATACTGTACATGGTAAATATTTGTATAAAGCAGCTGAAAAACTCAATAGGAAGGCAAGCTCTCATTCTCTTTCAGAATAACAATCCAGTTAAGTAAACTGCTTGTGACCTGTCCATATTAATGCAGCAAACTTTCACAGCATGATGAAAGTCTCAAACTCTCATTGCCATTTAATATTCCGCCGGCTCCCGCATGGTAATAAACAAATATCTCACAGTATTCATTAGACACTGTGAACAACCCAGTGACTCTCCAGCAGAGCTAAATGAATGATACATTTAAATCTAAAAGCACTCAGGAGAAAGATGAAGTTTTCCACTTTAACCACGACCTTATCAAAACAGCTGGAACCCATTTACAGTGGCAGCGCGCTGATAACATTGTAATTGAGAGACACTGTGCCCCTATGTGGCTGCTCAACAGGACTGAATGTAAGCAATCTAATGGAACAGCCCTCTGGGGACGCAGTCTATCTATATTGCAATCGTTTTCACGACAAAAAAAGAAAAAGAAAATGGCCATTTTCGAGATGTAGCAAAGGATTAGCTTATCTCCAACCTCCCTGAAGCTGCGAAGGAGAAACACACGGCTCCGCACTAAATCTACACTAAATCTAACTCGTAAATGGGCTGCAAAAACCTAAACATGATCGGAGACAAAATGAAATAGCGATGTACAGATTGAAAGCCCAACTTCGCCTGAAAGTAAAATGACCAAATAGTGAGCTGCTAAATATACCCGCGCCTAGTGAGGATGGGCACGAGTGACCGTGCCTGTGTCCGTGGACCCGGTGCCAGGGCACTGCGAAGGGGGGGCACACTGCTGAGATGGGACAGAGGTGACGAAACAGGTGAAAATTGGACATTTCTTCGGACTCTCTGATGCTCTGGACTCACAAGGACCACCTGCTTTGGCTTTTACTAAAACCAGAAATACTAAATCGAGCCCAAGCTGAGAGCTAATGCTGAGTGCTGATTTCCATTTTGGTCTCAATCACACCTCTGTTATGGAAAGCCTGGTTCAGCTCATCATCACAACAGTCGTCCCTAAAAAGGATGACCTCTGTCAATGAGGTCTTTTTTTGTATTTTTTTTTTAAAGGGACTTTGACCTAGGTCTAGTTTGCTAGAAAGGAGACAGGCCAGAGTCTGTAGGCAGAATACAGTAATTGTTGTTTAAATGCATTAGTACAGAACACATTAGAAGTGCTCATGAGGCGTTGTCCCTATTTAGTCATCATAAGGATACAATTCCACATAGGATCTTCTGTTTTTCTGTTATATTCTAAGCACCCAAGGCAGCTCACTATGCACGCATCAGGTAAAGCTTAGCAATACAGCAAGTGAGATCATGTGACGCAATGTGATGCAATGATGGAGAACATCACCAAAGCACAGCAACATCACTCACCAAATCAGTTTAGCTATGGTGCTCACCATGTCACTTAATCTTCTTCATGATTCAGAATATCTATTTTTCAAATGCTAAAATTGCACCAAACATATAATATAACATATAGTATCATTGATTATAACATGCTTATATGCCCCTACTACAAAGTCCAACAAAGTCAGTCGGTAATCCAGCACGGTTTATTCTTGAGCCCAGGACGGCTTGATCAGGGCATACATGAAGCCAGTGAAGTGAGTGGTGGGGCGGGCGGATGGATGGAGTGTGCAGTAAAGCGGATACTGTTGTATGTTAGCAGCAATGAGCCCTGGGATGTGCATCTGAGAACACACTCAAGCCTTTGAGCCTTAACTACTACAGGCACGCACTCACGCATCAAAACACAAACACTAAAGCTCACAGAGTTAGCCACTATGCTTTACACACACACAAACACACACAAACACACACACACACACACACACACACACACACACACACACACACACACACACACACACACACGGATAAAGGATGACCCCGTTTTTGTAGTACTTTAATGAAGTTAATACTAATGCAATAATTAAAAGACATAGCATACAGCATACAGCAATTCAATTCTGAAAGGTTAATGTTGATAAATCTCCATCCACTATAAACAATGCAATAACTAAAAGCATGGATGAACACACACACACACACAAACACACACACACGCACACACACACACACACACTTCAAAGCATAGAATGCTGTTAAATTAATGGAGCATCAAAATACATAGGCATAGATTGTGATTAATGGTAAAGAAATTCATCATGAACAAAATCTTGACGACTACCACTTAGATCAGGTACTGTAGAAAGCATTACTATCTGTCCACTATGATATGAGTAAGACTGAATAAAAAAACATTGTGCACATAATAATCCACATCTACATCTACCACCCGATAGTCTGCAATAGACTATTAGTGATGAATGAAAATGAGCTTTTTGGCCATTAGATGGCACAGTAGGACTAAAGTTCCATTAGCCATCTAACAATCAGCCACCCATGTGCCAATGGCCTTAGTTGCAACTCAAGTTACTTATTTTAAAAGGACTGCAACACTAATCAGAGCAGCGGGTCTTGCTTTCTTTATGCAAATTCCTGCTTGTAGTTCCGCATAATGATATATTCTAAAGGGCAACATCTGTGGAATGAACCTGTGCCACTGATATGCAATCAATGTGTTGGAGGCAAATTACAATAACCCAGAAGCCGGTGGCATTTTTGTTTAAAGAAGAAAAAGCCACTTAAGCCCATTAGCGCAGAGGGTCTTTCAGACTGAGGGCATTTGGTGAGAGTCTGTAATGGAGTGTCATTAAGCTCTGAGCACCTGCAGTATTCACACGGCTGTGAGGAGGAGTGAGGGGAATTTTAGAGGGGAGAGCTCCCATCACCAGCGAGAGAGAAAGGACCGTGGACTAAGCTAAGAGTCAGTTTGTGCCTCTCCTCGGAGCTTAGACCATTAGACAACCTGCTAAGAAAGGTCACACAGGTCACATCCTCTTTTCACGTCTAGTGGTAGTGCTGACTTAACAGTGTGTTCATAATTAAGCACTTATCAGGATCTCAGCCACCTATGCATTTTCCTTTTTTCCTTTGTGATTTCTTTTTCTAAAGGCCCATTATGCAAGAATTAGTTTTCATATTTCTACTTTTCAACATACTGGGTCATCTGACTGGGTCATTTTAACGAATCTCCCTCAACATTGAAAGTAGACAACATGAATTGGCTATTCGTTAGGCTCAAAGTAATGTTTTATTTAACCAGTTTGAGAGCTTTTCAAATTCCATTCATTACTAATATACCAACCCCAGAGTTCCAGGAATGACTGTTGGACTGCTCTGCACATTAAAAAATAACGCCAAAGGGATACCCAGCACATTGAAAAGTGACAACATAGGTCCTTTTTCTTCCCTGGTACTTGCTATGGCGTTGCTATGCATAATGTTGCGATACAATCTAGCCTAGAACTAAACATGCCCTTCTTCGCCAGGGTGAGTCCCCTCCCTCTCACAGCCTCGAAAGGCCATCTCATCCCATATAATATCCATTCTCTCAACAATCTCTAACATGTCAGTACCTACAGTAAGGTCATATTAGCAGATTTATGACTCATAAAACAGACATATGGATGAAAGGATTCTTTTGCCTGTGCCTGATGTAGGAGGTGACGTGTGTGTGTGGAGAGAGGCATTTCACACTGCTACTTCATTGACGATCACTGATATGCCAGACCTCGTCACTCGTCACTATCAAGTCACTTTGCATTAGAATGGCTGCAGGGATGGGACTGCCTGAATAAACAGTGGTTTGATTAAATGTGTTCTAGCATGTTTTTACATGACATGCAATGAATCTTACAAAAAGCCCAGCCCTTTCCCCCATCAGACTATAAACAGCAACAGTACCCAACTATTACTTCTACCAAGGAGGTTGTTTTCAATGCAAGTTTCTGCCTGTCTGTCTGCATGATGGATTATGCAAAAAAAACGACAATCTGGAATTCTGAAGAAACTTGGCAGAAAAGTGTAGCATGGACCAAGGAGGAGCCCATTCTATTTTGGAGCAGGTCTAAATCACATGGCAGATCCACACAATTTACTTTCACTTTCACCAGCACTGTGATACGGCAATGCCACGTGTTGGGCTTGGCGCAGGTCTGCGCTCTCAGACCGCCCTTCTAGCAGGAAATTGCGCATCGTTGGCCACTGAGTGTTGGCATGCACTCCTTCCTGGTGCTTTGTTGGATCAATAGGCCTGCAAACACTGTGGCATCAGCTTATTGTCCATATCTTATAATATGGCTCCCTCTAAGCCCCCTAGTGCTGAGTGGCTTGTAAACCCTGCAGTGAGTGGTGCATTTCCAACCCCCTTGTGGACCATGTCCTGAGGGTGGAACGCAACATAAATTACAGCTCAACTCCAGAAAGTACATCTCTGTTCTGAAACATTTTCCTTGAGTATACCCATAGAGTCACAACTTTATCTTGCAGTAAGACTTTCGACAGAACCCTGCCCTAAACAAACTGTAATGCAGGCTTTTCTCCTGGGATAACTCTTAAGATAAATTAGACTGTGTCAAGCCCTTATCCAGGCAGCACGGGCTCACAGGGAGATGAAAGCAGGAGAGCATGCCGTAGGTTAGGACTGGCCAAACACGGGGCCATTTAAAACTGCAGACAGACACTGGCCTGAGTGCAGCTCATGATAGCAGAATACAACATGTTACACAGTTGTGGTTGCGTTAATAGCAGCCTGGGAGAGCTGTTGGTTTGCTGCATCAGCATATTCTGGAAAGTTCTATGGGAGGTGGAAAGAGCGGAGGACAGGGCACACGTCCTCAAGACTACAGCTTCTTCTGTATACAGTGTTTGAAAACGCGTGGATCAGTAAATCAAGTGTCTTTCCGAGACTCCTGTTGGTTCCTGGGAGATGAAGGCTGGCACAGCACCAAGGACAGGAGTACGACTTCCAACCCGGACCCTCTTTGTGAAGTGAGTTGCCTTGGGCGAAAAGCATCTGCCAAATCAATAAAAATGTGAATACAACAGAGAGTCTCATTTCACATGCAAAAGCTCCCTCTCCAGCTCCACTCCACCGCTGCTTCCAACAAAATGCTGCTGTAGGTTGGCAACAAGAGCCACATGCAACTCCACAGCCATATTAACTCTAATGCCTGATTTCCATCTCAAGGTGAAAGAAAGGCCTTTGGAACATGCTGATGCTAAACTTAAATGTGTTCTAGCCCACAAACTGACAGTGTGAGATGCTCGGGGGGGGGGGGGGGGGCATATATTTACTCCACAATCCCATCGAAACGATGCCTACCTGCAGTGGTGAGCCCTTAAGGCTTCATTAATATTTGATGGTACCTTTAATGGGAAACTTCTATCCCATCCCTATGTCTGAGCAGAAACAGCAGGCTTAAACTATAGCAACAAAACAAGAGCAGAGAAACATTTCCATGTTCCTTTTCTGGAATCCAGCTGAGCAATAAAACTGATTTATGTTTTTTTTACATAAAAAAAGGAAGGCTGACTTGTTTTTTTTTGTTTGGTTTGCTCATGAAAGCACCCTTCATGTATGACTAGTGTGTGTAGTAAGCGGTCTACCTGAGCACAAGTCTGCCCACGGATTCGCTGAAGAATGCTACAGGATGAAATGTGAGTGAATACAGAGCACGCTCACACTAAGTGCTTTTCCACAAAACAATTAAACGCAAAGTCCTGCCAAATGTTTCATGCCAGAAAAGAGAGAGAAAAAAAGGACCAGGCGGCCGTAAATCTTAGCAAAGCTGCCAGTTTTCCAGAGCATCGGCCTTTCCCAGCGGAGCAGGAACAGGAGCGAGGAACAGCTGCTCCTCCGTCCAGGCAGCGAGGCACGGGCTCGCCCCTAAGGAGCCATCGGCTCGCTCGGCTCAAGTCCGAACTGGACCCAAGAACGGCAGCAAAGAGAACATTCAATCGGACTTTGATTCCTAACAGCCACCCCCCCCCAAACTCTGCACCCTTCTACAGTCCGTTTAATTATGGCACTGAAGTCCAATTAAAAGTGCGTCTCAGCGGCATCACGAGGGCATCAAATGAAAGGATCCAGGGTGTGTGTGTGTGTGTGTGTGTGTGTGTGTGTGTGTGTGTGTGTGTGTGTGTGTGTGTAGGGGGGTGGATGTCTGAGCTCAAAGGCCTACTCTCCGCTCCTAGTCCTCACTGTCGGCTGCATAACAGCTCCCCGCCACACTGGTAACTCTGCCAATTTGTGGGCTGTGCAGTAACAGCACTGCATCCTGTGCTGCACATCAATGCTTATCTCTTACAAAGGCAAGCTATCAATGAGAAGCAAGCCTGTTTGGACTCGCTGTGGAGTTCCTGCTATGCAAATGGATCAATTAAAGACAGCCTGGAGAAAACAAGCATATACCTGTAGGCTAACAAATGCATGAAGCAAAAGGCAGAAACACAATTTATCCACTTCTGGCTGCTACTGTTCCAAATTTGTGAACTAAAACCAACTGAATGACAAAAAGAATCAGAGGAGAGAGGTTTTTCACTTTTACCCTGTTTGTGTGTGTGGTGCTACATTAGCATGTTTGAAGAGTTATACTTACTGCTACCATGCCTCATTATGTTGATAAACAATTATTTGCACTCTCTGAATGGCTCAGAGGCTTGACTGAATTAATCAAACAAAGTATGCATAATTAGTTCCCGACAAGCAATTCCCCACTATATCGCAGAGATGAACGCAATGAACTCTAGAGAGTAGGTCCTACAGAATTATCCTACAGATCTTAATTTGTGACCTTAGATTTATCACCGTTAAGTTCAGGATCTGCAACATGATACCATGCTAAAAACAGAGACACAGTGGGGCTTCGCGGTGTGACCACCTTGACTCAGTGGATTGGAAGCGGTGGAACACACAGTGGGCGTCCAAAGGTTAAACACAAACAATCCTCCCACTGTCAGAGTGTCATTTCCGCTCCAACTTGTTTTTGTTTATTTGTTCACACGAATAAATTACTTAGTGTAACACCACACAGGCCCTGTGGTGTGGTGGTGTGACATTATGGGTACACACTCATACAAACACACACACACACACACACACACACACACACACACACACACACACACACACACACACACACACACACACACACACACTTATAACACTTTCTTTTCTAAGGTACAGCACCCTCCACATTGGCTTCCCTGGTAAAGATGAGTGAAAGATGTAAAAATTGTTTTGCCATTTTGTCTTAGTTTCAGAATGAAAACAATGGGGGAAATGTATGTACCAGTAAGATTGGTAGTAAGAGTAAGGAGCAGTGACCAGCGAATAGAGGAACGTGCTTACTGTGCACTTTTACTTCAGAGGTGAGAAACCTTCGTCCACATCAAGCATCAAAATCAATTAAGGCTGGTGTGGAAATGTCAATAACTTAATCAGCAAAACACAGACTAATTAAAGAAGCAGAGACTCATTAAAAGACTGGTTTGAAGGGTTATGACACATTGTGAGAGGTGGCTGCTTCAATACTGGTAAAGACAGAACTTCAATACTGGCAAAGACAATCAACATACACATATGGAGGATCAAATGAATGTAAGACAAACTATCAAAATCACACTAAGGACAACTTTGCTTCAAACTTTTTTCTAATAAGTGTATAAGAGTGTGCCTATTACATACACCATCTTGGATGAAGATGAATAACTCCACTAAGTGGGTCAACTTGCACCAGCCACTGTCATTTTGTGCTGCTTATGACAAATTATAACCAAAATTGGAGATGAAAAGGTTACGAAAACATCACAAATCAGTTGTCAGTTGGATCTCTATGGAAACAGCACAGACAAACACAGCAGCCTAAAATAAAAACATCAAGATAATCAAAAGGCAACATGATGCTACAGCTTGACAGCATCAGCTTCACATCACAGACTGATAATTCCAGATTCACTTTAAAAATTTAATGACAGATACAGGCTCGTCATCAGTCATGCTGTGATCATGAAAAAAGACTAATCACTCGCTCACACAACCCAAAGACATCATTACTTCCAATAAGCTGCAGCTGCATCACTGGATAGGAGACATTAAAGAGGATCAGCAGTCACTAGGCACAGGACTATTTTTGATTGTGTGCCCCCTTTAATAAACATTTCTTTTTGGTACATGTAAGAGGCTGATTTGCTTTAGTTCTCCAATGGAGAGGAGTTCCTGGGGGAGGAGGGGGAGGTGCTCTCCACTGCTAGGAGATACCTGTGTGTGTGTCTGTCTGTGTGTGTGTGTGTGTGTGTGTGTGTGTGTGTGTGTGTGTGTGTGTGTGTGTGTGTGTGTGTGTGTGTGTGGTGAGTGACGGTGGGAAGAGAGGGTTGGGGGTCTGGGGACAGGAACAGGACCTCTGCCTGTTTGCGGTTCCCTGCTTACCTCTCCAGGCCCTGGAGAGAGAGAGAAAAAGAGAGAAAAAGAGAGAGAGAGAGAGAGAGAGAGAGAGAGAGAGAGAGAGAGAGAGAGAGAGAAAGAGAGTGGGAGGTAATCGGATCCAGCTCCCCCCGGCTCCCGTGCGAGGGGTGGACAGTTTTGCGGCGAGGGCCGAAACACGAGAGCCTCTCGGAACAATGGCCACATTCTGACGAGTGAAAGGGAACGAGGCAGTGGAAGAATGCGTCCGGTCCTCCGGATTGGGACTGATGAGGGGTGCCGAGAGGGTCGCGTCTTGCTGTGCGTGTTTGCTCTGTCCACCGAAAATGCAGCCTGCTACGCTAGCTCAGCGTTCCCAAGGTGGCCCCCACAAGCACAGCTGTCCTCCTTTAAAACGTCACCGTTTTCCAAATCCAAGTGGCACACCAGCCCCCGAGCCAAAACAAGCGAAGCATGTGAGTGGTACTTCCTGTTGCGAGGGGGGGGGGGGGGGGGTTCGCATCCAACAACATCCATCCACGCTGTGCCTCAGCACTGTCACACAATCCACTCCAGGGTGTCACGGAGCTTCCACTCAAGCACAGAGACGCTAAGAGCAAGCGCAGGCAAGCCCACACTTCAGCAGTGATACAGCCTCCCCTACATGCTTTACAGACAGCTCAGCCCAGGCTCCAGCCAAGATGCTTGTCTGGGGAGTCGTTTTTCCATTTTAATGGAAAGACCCAGAAAGAGTAAGAGAAAGAGAGAGGGGGGGGGGGGGGAGAGAGAGAGAGCTGGGGGAGAAAGAGAGACAGAGCAAGAGAGAAAAAGAGAGGGGGGTAGAAAGAGAGAGAAAGAAAGTAGAAAAAAGAACTGAAGACAAAGAGAAAATGAGGAGGATGGAAAGAGTGTTTGTGCCAGGCATACACAGAGATAACAAATACGAGTAGAGCAGGGTGTGTACAGTAGTATTCGTTATGCGAGTAGTACAAAAAAGGAGAGAAGAAACCGTATAAAGAGAGCGAGAGAGTGAGTGAGGGAGAGAGACTATGAGGGGGGCGGACAGCAAGGGAGAGAGAGATAGAGAGAGGGAGGGAGAGAGAGAGGGAGAGAGATAGAGAGAGGGAGGGAGGAAAGTTATGGAGAGTTGTTACAGGGCAAGACTTTACTGCAGTTGTTTTTCTTCAGACGGAACCAAACGGAGAGTCTCCCTTTAGCACAAACACACAGGCTTGCAGGGTCTTCCTACTTCACAGCATGAAAAACTTAACCGAGACACTTAAGGGAGTACTGCAGATTTTCCTCACATTTACCACTCGTGTGCCGCTCGTTCACACACCCCCTTCGCTACTTCAGTGAGTGCTCATCACTTATTAAGCAGAGTTGATTTCCTTACCTCAGAGTTCTTCTCCCGTTCGTCCTGCATGGCTGTAAAAGAGTGTGCGTGTGTCTGCGTGTGTGCGTGTGTGCATGTGTGTGTGCGTGTGTGTGTGTGTGGAGACTCTGAGGGCAGTTCGGTCTCGCTCAGCCGGGTGTGTTCTGGCTGCGTGGACTTGCTCGGCTCGCTCCGTGTGTCTCCGGAGCACTGGAGGTGCTCATTGTGCTGGTGTCGAGGTGCGTGCCAGAAAGTCTCTCAGATGTGGGACAGCTACGAATTGCTTCCCCATCACTGCACCTACCACCACTATGCGGCAGTGAGCCCCCCCATCCCCCCACCCACCCCATCCCCTGACAGGGATCAGAGCCAAGACAGAACCAACAGGCAAGGGAGGAGCACGGAGTCCACCCGGATACTTTTCACTGCAACACAGACACAGTGTTCAGCTCCCTACTACAAATCTGGCTGTGTGGGTGACTACATTCCAGTATATTCTACCTTGGGATATGAAAATGTTTGGTGAGGTATAAAGACACTGTCACCACTGTGGCCAATCGCAGCAGTGGAAAGCAGGGGCGATCAGGAGCAGCCGGTAAAGCTGATGAAAGCGACATCAGCGGCACCTTAAGAGTGCTGCAGCAAGACGGCGCGTGAGCCAGGCTGCATGGGAAAAGCACACAGCAGCATCTTTGACTGCAGAGGCGCTGTCACAGGGCAGAGCCCTGGGAGGATCCCTCGGGCTAACATGGTGTGTGGGCATGGAGGAAAGGGACCAACCGGACGTTTTTAGCTAACGTTATTCATGGGCAGCAAAGGGACCAGTTATTCTGGACCTGACCGGAGCGTGGTGTAATTATTCCCATTGATCGGCGGGTTGACAGGGAGATAAATGGCAGTGTGACTGATTGGCTCACCTAACTGTTACTGACCGGGCGTGTGGACGGCCATAATGGCAGGTCTGTACGGAGTGGTGGGGGTGAGAAAAGACCTGCTGCTTTATTGAGCCTACAGTACACACACACACACACACACACACACACACACACACACACACACACACACACACACACACACACACACACACACACACACACACACACACACACACACACACACACACACACACACACAGGCTTCACACAAAACCAGTCCTCAAACCCACCTAAAGCTCAAAGCTCTTAGAGGATTAGATGTGTCATATGCAGCCTCTGCTGCCAAGGCAGAGGGGGCTTGCTGGCGCACAGTATGGAATCCATATAATACCTGGGCCTTGGAGCAAGGCTTATGTTGACATTGTTGTTCTCTTTCTGGAATAAACGGTTGGGTTGATGATAAATTAGGTTACAGTAGATTCTGGGCTAAATTACAGCAACATTACCGTCAATGCCCAATGGAGAGAAACACAGATACAATGCAGCCATAGTGGCAGTAGCTTTTTTGTGGAAACAAATCAATTAACAACAGTGATAATAACTATCCATAAGAGGGTGTAATGGTAGCAGGCAAATTAGCCACTTTAAGCTGTACTGTAGCTATACTGGAACTCAATAGCACTGTCAAAGTTACTGGATTGAATGAGACACATTCAAGTTTCAGTGGCCAATTGAGACCTGATCATCAAAAGTGAGCTGGAATGTAAAGCTTTCAATTAGATTAAAGCCACAGAGAAAAGAATTGAAGATGCCTTGCTATGAAAGCTGGCTGATATTTAGCCACATAGGTATTGAAGAAACCCCCGTAATATTTCAGTCAGGACCACTTTGCCAAATAAAGTTTTATTACTATTTTCATAAAGTTACATTTGGCAGTATGGGTCTGTTCTAGGAGCCGCCTGGCCCTCCATGTGCAAATCAGGCAAGCCTAAGGCATAGTGAAAAGCAACGATAAACCTCCCATATGGTACAGAACAGGCATCAACAACACATTGATAAGTCAGATGAATGAGGAGATGGGGTGGAGGTGGGTTGCAAAAAGGCTTGCAGAGAAAGCGGCAAGAGTAGGTAGGCAGCTTAACCAGCGCCTACATCAGTGTAGGAGCAAGTGATGATCAGCTGAGTAATCAACTGAGCACTCGGCTGAGCTGTTGTCAGCTGAGTTACTGTGACTCTGTGGCCTGCCCGAACTAACACTATGCTCCATTAGTGCTTACATTTCAAAGCTATTGCTCCAACGGAGAAAGTCTGCAACACCAATTTGTTACTCAGTGGCCAATTATCATGGCTTCCTTGTCATAAAATAGATTGGCATCATAACCATCAATGAAAGAAAAAAACTCATTAATCAGTATGGGTCTTTCCGTGTCAAATCAAATAAGGTTGTTGCTGCACCGTCTCAGATTTTGTCTACATCATCAACGGGTCCTAAAAACAAGGCCTGTGAAATATTTCCGTGCAAAGTTCTGTCTTCATATCTTTTTTTAGACCTTGAAATTCTTTCATTTTTAAAGCTTGAACACATGCCATGTTTGGGCATTAATATCTTGACAAATACTTTCCTTAGCCTTCCCAAATTTTTTACGATGGAAGACCAACTCATAATAAGCATGTTTAAACCATTTAAAGTACATACTGAATGGCTATTGACTTTCTAAAAGGACCTAAATTTCGAAAAACTGTGCATTAAGTTTGATATTGAGGGTAGTAAAAAACAGTTGTTTCTTCCATTTGATATCTGTCACTATTTAAACTTCAAACACACCAATTTATTAATGTCATCCCAATATTTGAAGTCTCCACAACCAATGACCATGACAATAATACAGATAAAAAAAGATGTGCTTGCATTTTTGTGTAATTTTCATGCAACTGAAATGGTATGTGGGGTGGCTACTAGGACCATAAAAATCTATGTGGAAATAGCTAAGTATATGAACATTTAGTATGTAAAGTACCAATATTGTACCAAGTCCCATTAACAGAATAAATGCATGTAGTTACAGGTGTTTTGGGAACACCAAAATAAACATTTACAATAAATATTAGATTTTACCGCCCCCTCAGGTGAAACACAGCATAGCACTTTACTCCTTTTACAAGGCATTAACTCTGATAGATACTTGAATTGAATGGCTATAGTTTACTTCCCATACTACAAAAAGACATTTCTAATACCTTGAAAAAAGGATGCCAAATATATTGAATTATATACTAGTAATTATATTTTAACCATTGACCTAGAATAGGCCTTAACTGGGGATAGCCTTTCATGTTCCATTATTCATCAATTTTTTGTTCATTCATTGGTGGCTATAAGGGGCCAAGTCTTTTATACAGGGAATATTGATGTCTATAGAAAATATAAGCCTATTTTATGTCAATGGTTATGATTCAATATATTTGGCTTTTAATCTTATAAGAACATGTTTGTATAAGTAAGTATATATACTCTTTTGATCCAGTGAGGGAAATTTGGTCTCTGCATTTATCCACACACCTGCTACAGCGGCGCTTGGGGAGGAGTGAGGGGTTAGGTGCCTTGCTCAAGGGCACTTCAGCCGTTCCTACTGATCGGGATTCGAATCGGCAACCCTCCGGTTACAAGTCCAGAGCGCTTACCAGTAGGCCACGGCTGCCCCTGTCTTCCATTCTACAAAGTTTGGTCAGGCCAGGAATAATACTTTTTTAAGATGAATAGCCAAACATGGCCTCTAAGATAAGGCCTTTGAAAAAGTGTAAATAATAGAATTGAACAAAAATATTTTACAGGTTTTAGTTATGGAACCTAAACATTGTGTAGACGAACTTTGAGGAATATTGGAGTCGGTGATGCCACTATTCTTCTGGATTTTGTCTGATTTGACACGGAATGATTCAGTTTTCAAACTGTCAGTGAAATATTTTTATCGTAAAGCATTAAATCTGGTAAGCCTGTGGTTATTAGGGGTGGGAACTGCCACGGAGACATCGATACAATACCATCACGATATTTGGATCACAATACATTATTATGTACAAGTACAATATTAATATATACTTTTTATGACACAGCAAGTATTAGAATTTGGTACTGGTAATTTGATACCATATGTTACATTTCACATACTGGAATTCTCTGCTGCCATCTTGGTGTGGTAAATTTATTCTCAACACTGACCTCCTTTATCCCATTTCTACTGTGATACAAGACATGACCAAGGTCTTGTGCAATCTTGTGGACTTCAGAGGCAAAGTTACCAGAGGTAGACATTAAATAAAAAATCATAATACCTTTGATACCTGGTGCCACGGTATTACTAAACTAAATTGTTGTTTGTTGATGTGAGTTGCTAGATGCACCTTTAATGCAATCACAACACAAGAATAAAACAACATATCTAGATAGACCTCTTGTTTCACGACTGCTTGCCATATCATGTAAAAATGTAGAGGCATTACAAGTGTGCTGCATCAAACAGTAATGCTTTGATGAGCCAGCACCATATGCACCTCACTGTCATTCAGAACACTGTATTCCATTAGCATGTTTTAATGAGACATCCATATTTCCAGAGGTGCAGAGATGCAAATTCACATCCACATGAACAGAGGATGTGCCAGCCACAAATGAGTGAAATCTTCACGTTTTTAGCCAGACCATACATTTTCAATGGTTCAGAAACCTCAGCCTAGAGGTTTAATAATCTGCACAAAAATGCACAAATGACTATTTCTGCAGGCAAAACAAGTAATCTTTTCTTGAGACAGGGCAATAACCCGCGACTACAGAACCATGACAAGAATCATGAGTCAAATCATGACTCAAGCAGAAAAGAATCCCCTTGGTGCAGGTGCACAACCTTCAAAGGTCTGTCTGTGTCTGCGAGCACATTGGGGCTAGCGGTGGATGGGAACTGCCGGCAGAGAGAGAGAGAGAGCTTGAGAGCCCCAAGGAGGCAGAGCAGCACAAGGCTATCATTACACACCCCACTAATTCCAGAGCTTGTCCATGAGGAAGCGTGGGAGAGGAGAGGCAGCAGGAATCTGTCCCACACTCCCCCTCAAGGCTCTATGTGCCATCAACAGCGTCCTTTACAACACTGACACTCACACACACACACATGCGCAAACACACACACACACACACACACACACACACACACACGCACGCGCGCAAACACACACACACACACACACACACACGCGCGCAAACACATATACAAACACACGCACACGCGCAAACACAAACACACACACACACACACACACACACACACACACACACACGGAAATACTCCCACACTCCCCAAAAGCAATACACATAGTTACATAAGCAGTTACCAACAAGCATCTAACAGACCATTTAAAATACAATTTGGCTCCAATACCATGAAATGTACAACACAATCTAATGAAGTACAAGGTGGGTTTATATATATATCGCATATATGTCCAGCTAACGACTACAACAAGCAAGTATGGATCTTTTCTAGATTTCATTGATTTTTTTTATTGCAAAATTAGTCACATACATTTAAACATTTCAGGTTTCTGAAACACATTTTGATGTCAAACCCAACCAACCCTTGACTAAAGATGGACATTTTGTTGATCCCTAAAAATGGTCTCACTCTTGCTCCTCCAAAACCGATGGTGGAGCTCCCGAGGTGGAGTCCTGACAGGTGCATCGTCTGATATGTGCATCTTTAATGGGCCGCACCCAGCGGGGCACATGCTCAGAGTGACTGACACCCAGACCTCAGCCAGGACTTGGACTGCAGTGAGGAAGAGCCAGATGCATAACTTATGTGTCGAGCAAGCACCTGTCATCTGCAGTCCAGAGACTCCAGCAGATCAAGCTCCTGGAGCATTTTTAAGTCTGTATCTTTATATCTACATTTGTATAGCTACCGGTACTTATTTCTGTGTTATTGATTCTTGACTTGATTTTAACAATGGATTACCTTGATCTCCCACCATTCCTCCTCTGGAACCTCTGCAACTATCTTTTATAGCACCGATCCTCAATTCACAAAGTTCTCGTATTCAGCAATCTCCACATGGATATTGAGACTTGAGGAAACTGAAACCCGGGGAATGTAACGTTACAATGAGAGAACCATTCTTTAAAGCGTAGAGGAAACATTAATTACTCCTAATTCCATCTCTTCCCTGAACGTGCACACAGTTAGGAGAAGAATCTGCAGTAATTAATCATAATAGGGAGTCTTGCAGGTACAGTAACTACTGGAGTTAATAGAGAGAGAGAGAGAGAGAGAGAGAGAGAGAAAGAGAGAGAGAGAAAAAAGAGAGAGAAACATTTAATCAAGGCATTGTTGCGATTGTAAATCACCCTGAAGTGCCCTCCAGCTTTAGAGGAACTACACAAGCTCATGCTCTTCCACGCAAGTTCATTCATAAACTTGGAAAGAATCGGGTATTCAAAATGATGAAACTGCCTCACACATAGTAGAAATGACAACATACTTTAGATTATTACTTTCTACTTAAAAAAGAACAAACACAACAGTAGTTAGAGGCAAATGAAAAGACAAGATAATGGTTCTGCAGCCCAGGTCACACCATCACTACACCATGTGATAAAACAGTAACCTGTCAAAAGACTGGACACTGACAATCACCTAGGTCATTCTGTGTCGAATCGGACAGAATCCAGGAAAATGGTTGCCACAACATCCCAGATTTTGCTTAGGGTTTGTCTACACAAAATGTAGTGTTTAGCTCCCAAAAATAAAGACGGTGCAGGAACATGCTTATCTGATTTGATCTGATTTACCTGAAACCCCACTAATGACCCACCTGTGAAACTCAACTCAACAGAAAGAATGAGCTCTTCTAGTACCACCTCAATCTTTTGCAGACACACTCACACATACACTCACACACACGCCCACACTTGTAACACATGCACACACACCACAAGCTCGCTTACCTTGACAGTAGTCCTTAGTGCACAGTAACATGCAAAAAACATGGCAGGGGATGACGGGCATAAGGAAAGATGAGACGTTCAGCTTCTTCAAACACAGAAAGGAAAACCTACAGACATCACAGCTCCCTTACATCCCTGAGTACTAGGGCTAGGTGCTTTTTTTAAACCTAGCCAGCCCAGCCAGCGAGGTGATGCCTGTGCTGTGCCCTTGGTCATTGTGCCAGTCCCTGGCTGGGAGACGTGCACAGAGCCATGGTCGGAAGACTTGACGAGCGCGGCGAGCTGTGCAACGCTTTACTGCTGGATCAAGCGCCTCAGCTGACAGCAGTCTCTGAGCAGTGTGAGGAGCAGGGAAAGAGAGGGAGCGACATGGAGAGAGACAAAGAGAGGGAGAGAGAAAGGGAGAGAGGGAGAAAGAGAGGGAGAGAGGGAGGAAGATATCACCCCCCCTTCTTATTCACACGTTCTCCTCAAGAAGGAAAGGAAGGTAAATACTATGTTACAGTAAGTTGGCTTCAAAGGATAGTAGTTTCTAAGCCTCTTTCCAAGAAAACCCAGGAAAACAGGTGGAGAGGGGGTGGATGTACTACATTCTTGCATGATGATTTGAATGTTTCCAGCATGCAGATGCCATATCAGTATAAACACATGCAAGCACACACACACACACACACACACACACTAACAGACACACAAACAAAGCCACACACACACACACACACAAGCACGGTTATGTAATTTTCTCCAGTGCCTCATTCTAGCAGAAAAAAAAAAGATTCCTTCAAAATGAGCAGACAGAATGGGTAAGTGTTACTCATTGCTTATTTTGGCCAGTGTAAATATTTAGTATTTATTTGCATACAGCACTGAGATGTGAAACAGTACACGTCATTCACGCCAGCGCACTACAAACATGACAACTAGCCACAAAGCTTGTCCAGTTCCGTCCATGAATCATGTTACAGTTAGATACACAATAATACGACTAAAATAATACACCTGCTCCACATTCATCCTCCAACAGTCCAGCGATGTTTGCCTCGCTGCTGCTTCTCGGACCTGATACCCACAGCCAAAAATGGCTCCTTAGCCTTTCTCTTCAGGTTGACTCCGGATGAGTGACAGTAGCCTGGGGAGCACCAGGTCTTCTATTCCGGACCGGCCCGAGGTGGTCAGCCCACCGTGTGCACTAATGAGGCTGCCTGGCAGTGCCAACACCACAAGGAGCACCACGGCTGCCTCTGTACACAGCCACAGGAGGGCAGAGCTCGGAGTGGTGGTGCAGGATGAGCGAGCTCCCACCAGGGGGCGTCCTCAGAGAGAGAGCGTGTACACTCGGTCTCCACCATACAGAGCACTGACTGGCTGGCTACACTGACATGATGCTTCACAGCACCGACAACATCCGACAACAATGCCAAACGGGGCCCGTATAAATAACACTATGACTAAATGACTGCCATGTTGATTGAAATCATCTCAACAATGTTTATAATTAAGCGTAATGACTGGTTGTACACGAGACAGAGAGTGTAATTATCTTACGATGACATTGATTGGATGTGTTGGTGGGACTGGTTGGCTGTAAAGCACAGGGCTGCTGAAGTGTGTTCACTAGCCGACACAGAGAGCTCAAATATGATTGCAATGAACAAAGGTAACATGCACAACATACATACAGTAGATACAAAGACACACACACAATACATGAGAAGAATACATCATTTCTAATGATCGATTTCAAACTGTCACTAAACAGACGACTAACAAAAGCGGCGGTCTATCCAATCCACGCATTATCAGAAAAACATAACCCAAAAAAATTAAAAAAATAGAACTACTGGAAGAATGTTGTGTTTCTGTCCACAAGTGACTCATGGCCGCTTGGCTAAAATATTAAACAACGCAAGTTCACACTTGGTGCCATTGCTGAAGACGGAGCGTTTTCCCACTGAGTGCCGATGAGCTGATGAGCAGAGGAATGTGCCGCCACTGCTGCTGCTTCTGCCGCTGCTCCCGCTCAGAGACAAGGCATCAAGCACAAGACGGCATGCAGTGGGAGGTATCAAAGAAGCTTTACTGCATATATTTTTGGTGCAAGCCTCCCCGTTACCGTGGTAACTAGTTGTTCAGTGGTTAGCCGCTTTACTGTAGAGATGAACAAAAAAAAAAAAATTCCCTCTCGGTTGCAACGGGGGAGAAGGCAAGCAGGGGAAGGAGTGGGAGAGAGAGAGAAACGAGAGCGAGGGGAATAGAGAGAGAGAGAGAAACGAGAGCGAGGGGAATAGAGAGAGAGAGAGGGGGAGAGAAAAAGAAGGGAGGGAAGGCGAGAGGGAGGGAAGAAGGAAAAGAGGGAAGGAGGGGGTGGTCCGGGGGTGGATGGATTACAAGACTTTCAACACGATGATTGAAATCAACTAAAACAGACTTTTCATGGCAATTCCACCATAAAGGAACAGGGATGGTTTTGAAAGTGTTGTGGAACATTAAGTAGGAGTAGGCCTATGCAGTTGTGTGCTTAATGTACTGTACTCAATAGAGTTGCGACTATGCCGAGTACAGAGTCTAGCATACAGACTTTGTTTATAACATCAGACATCAATTGTAACAGCTATCATCTCCACAGCACTGACTGGCACAAATGACTCAGAACTGAAATAGGGCGCAAATACATAAAACATGCAACATTTCCATAAGGGTTGCAAAGAAATCTCATATTGCGATCGACCGTAAATATGAACAATGGAATCAAATCATGAAAAATCTCCATGGAGTCTCCATAGAACAAAGTAAGAACAGCAAGAAAGAACCAGTCAGATCAACTATCAATCAAACGACAGATCCCAGGGAAAAAGAGCGATGTTTGCAGAAAACAAAACTGCTGCCTGGACAGGAAGAAGAACTGGCCGAGTTGCAGCAGAGAGCCAAAGCTACTTTAACAAGTATAAATATATCTCTTCCTAGGGGCATCTCCTGCTGGAGAAATGACTCACGCACGCACATGCACACACACACACACACACAGGCATAGGTGGCTGCAAAGGTCACAGGCAGGAGGTTGTCTTCACCAACGCTGAGCCAAGAGGTCTCTCTCTATCTCTCTCTCTTTATTCCTTGGTCCAGCCCACGTAGCCCTGGACTTACACAGCTCTCCCACCTAGCCTGGCCTCCACACTCTCCCACCTAGTCTGGCCTCCACACTCTCCTACCTAGCCTGGACTTACACATCTCTCCCACCTAGCCTGGCCTCCACACTCTCCCATAGTCGCAGCAGACCACCCCACACAGCATAAGCATCAATACATCACACATACATAGTTGCAGCAGACCAGCGCACACACAGACGCATCATCCATACATAGGCACATTCATCTGATCACTGTGACGTCATATCCGGAGGAGGCCTTGGTGAAGGCAAGGCCATTTTGAGAACTACTTGCAAAACAACTTTTTTTGCCATTTTCAATTATATAGGAAGATATGCTTCAAGGAAATGCCACACGCTAATTTGTTTTTATAGAGCTGCCCTTGTGGTCTCGCAATGTCACTTCCTATTACTCACTAATCATACAAATACACTCTTTCAACAAGAAGTTTAAGAATGGACAGGTATAAACTCCACAACCCCCATTTGAGACGCATCCCTGTGCTACAGACCAACACCTGTTCCCCAGAACAGAAGGTCTACTGAAAAAGGTCTGTGCATTCAATTAATTGGGAAAAGCATTTCCCTTTCTCCAGACAGGGGGCTTACAAGCAATACAGCACCATTCATTTAAGTCAATGCTAAATAAGTTACACTACATATACCGGTACTGCACCTAACTTTTCACAGTACTGTGATAACAACATGGCTTGTAGCATTACTTTTTTTCCTTCACATTAAAAAAAAACAATCATCTTTATAAAATCTATCTATTTTTATGTCAGCATTTGTGCTGCCCATCTGTTGCACTTTAACCGGATTAAATGTGTCCACTGAATTAGAATGCATTAGGTAATTAGCATTGTTTTAGTTTAATGAATATGATAATTCACTCACTTATATGGGTCCATCAACGCCCCCTTACAGGCCACAGATGAGAATCTAAGAAGTGCCTAAGAGTACTGTCAGTAGCATTCTGCTACATATACAGTGCTACTGCTGTGCCCGCACCGCACTCCCATGTCCCGTTACGGGTCAGGCAGTGAACACATGGGGCCAAGCCCCTGGCAGGAAGGCAGCACACACGGGTAGTGCCAGGCCCCCAGAGACCCACTGGCCCCTGGCACTGTGGCCAGATGGACAAACACCCGGGCAGTGAGCCTCTTGGAGGGTCAGCGCCTTCTACAGTACCGCAGAGACAGAATCCCCCAGCAGGACACAGACCTCCTGGCAGACAGGCCACAGACCACAGCACTGGGCTGCAAAATGCCAATGGCCAGCCAGATGAATCGCCTTCCCATCCAGCATCTTAAGAACTAGATCATTAAGAACAAATCATGAAGTTATGGTGACTCTTATAGGGAAGGCCAACGGTAAAAACAAGAAACAATACAAAAGAATCATGAAGCAGGACAGAAGAGAAACAAGACAAAAAGACTGCAATCATTACCTCATCAGATAATGCCATAAGGTACAAAAGCCTTACATAAGAGACCATCTCAACAGGATACACTGGCAATATAAATTATGATCCAGAACAAAGGACGTCAGGTGGACATTTTCCCTCAGTGTGTATTCATGTAGCATCCTAATTCAGGGAATTCAGCCCTCCACCTCCTCTGGTGCTTATAATGTGGCAGCCTTAATCCTCTTACTTAAATATAGTTGGAGGTCCACAGCATGCTAAAGATACTAAAGCCTTTCTGGAGACAGATCTTCCAAACTGCTGACAGTTTACAGAGCTGCAGGGGGAAACAGGCCACATAGTGCTAAGAAGAAGGGCTGGTGTGTGTGTGTGTGTGGGGGGGGGGGGGGGCATAATGTGTTAGTAAATCTCAAGAGAAAAATGTTGATGGATAAAGTATGGATCATGTGATTTGAAAATAAAGCAAAGCCCTGCATAACTTTCAAAGCAGGAAAAGTTTTAAACATGCTTTTTAAAAAGGTGCAAGGTGCCTCTGGTGACCACAAAGACTAGTAAGGATGCAAGTTTCTACATGTAAAAAGGATACCCATCTCATCCCATTACTTTCCATCACCACCTACAGTATACTACATTGTTGAAAGTACAACTAGCTTTGAAAAAAGTTTGTAACAGTCAGAGCTAGTGAGCGGAGCGGAGCGTGAGCGAGCGAGGAGCGGATCCGATACCGCTCACGCCACGAGTGTGATGCCCAGATCCACCCTGAACTCACGTCTTCATAGTGTAACCAAGACCGCTACAATTCAAAACAAACATATTGACCTAACGGATTCGGCATAGCCAGAACTTTGTTCAAGAAAAGTTTTTACAGGCTAGCATACAGAATCAGGGGAGAGGATACAGTTCACGAAAACAGCGCACACTAGGCATGTCAAACACACACACACACTACACATACAGGGGTGGACGCAGCCCCCCACACAAAAAGGATCACACACGAGGAAGACCTAAAAGGGTAACACGCTACACTAAAACATGGACATTAAAACGGTAAATAAAGGCATTAACACACACAAACAACCCCCAGAGTTCTCCCCCGTATCCCAGAATGCATTGTCCCAAAGTCCGTAGCACCAGAGCCCGTCTACGGAGAGCCTTGGCACTTCCTATTAAGCCTCATTGTACCGACATTGGTTGCAGTTCCATTAGAATTCCACTGGGGGTGATCGCGGGCGAGTGCAGGTTGAATGGGGGTCTATGGAGCTAGATGGCTAAATGTATCTCTTTCACCTGCTTGTCGTGGAAGAATCGTAGATTTTATTGTAGTTTATGCAAGTTCAATATAGATTTTAGATCTAAAGTTGAATGAACGAGTACTTATGTCCTTTTCATTTCTTACAGGTTGGGTCGTTGTTGCCCATATCACGCTAGCATTGTGCTAATGAATAACGTCATTGACATATTTGAAAGGCTTTTTAGAAGACTTACGTGACTTCAAAAAATATAACAATCAACAGTGTGTATTTTCTTTGCCTCTCCTAGCGAATGCAACATTCAAATTACTACTCAAAAAATTATATCCAGAGAAAAGTGGATATTGAGGGGTAAAGCTCCATAGACCTCAATGCATTCTGCACTCGCCTGCGAGCGCCCTCAAGTGGAATCTGAGGAGGAACTGCAACCAGTCCAGAAACCGAAAGTAACCAGACAGTGCCAATTCTCTTCCTATTAGACATTCTCTGGTAGCACATAGGACTAGTCCAGCATGCCGACGTTACAGTAAATTTGTTGGGGATGAAGTCGCTAAATATTTTAGAAAAGAAACTGAAAGTTATAGGGCTTACAAGCGTACTATTCCTACAAAACAACTAGATACTAACAATGTAGATAGAGCAAGAACAACTATGTGGTGACACTGTTCCAGTGAGATTTATTTTGGAATTTAAGAAGACACATTTCGCGGAAGCATGCTAAGGAGAGCAAAGAAAAACGTGAGCAATTTGAATAGCCTATGCTTTAAATTAAATTAAATCAATTAGTCAGATCATGATTTAATAAGAAAGAGATAAATGTATTTCCACGTATAGCCCACCCTGTTACCCAACTTCATAGCCAAAGAAATTTTGCAAAATCAATGTATGAACCTTGGTCAGTAAATTACGATAAGAACCATAGTTTCAGAACCAACAGCTGGCATAGAAGAACCAAGAACAACAATAAAAAGTAAACATCTTTAGGAGGCAAACATATCTATAGCTTTGGATTCAAAATCACTTCCTGAACTGAGATATCCACTTAACTGTAATCAGGGAAACAGTATGTGTTTGCGATTTGTTCTGCTATTTTTTTCCTATACACAGACTGTCATAACATCCTTCAAGCAATGCTACAGGATGTCAGTGTTCAAGGGTCTCTAATCATTTACATATACCCAGTCTGCCAGGAAAAGAAACAAAAGAATGAAACGGTTAAATACTGTGTTTAACTTGATGACCCAGAACCATGGATTATACTGCACACTCTTCTTCTCCTCCATAATAATTAAAGCATTGATACTTTCTTTTCTGGTTTCCAAACCACAACTCTATGTCAAATTAAAAGTTTAATTGAGATGTAAAAAGAAGCTTAATATAGTGGTCATATCAACAGGTCTCACAAAACACTGTGGAGCACCACCCGTATTATCCGGTGCAACTTTACTTGACCAAAGCTTGTGCTTAAATCAGGCCTATTTGAGCAGCCTTGACCGCGCCTCTGCTCTGAGAGTGTTCTCTTGGCAGGCTTAGCGTGGATGTCTGTGGCAAACCTAGCCCCGATCGACCTGACTGGCACGGGGAGGTCACGAACCATTGCATGTCAGTGCCCTCGTCTCACAAGCTCTTTCAGCCCTCTCAGTGAGCGAGGAGGAGCACAGGTCCGGGATGCATCATGGCACTACACGGAGACGAGAGGAGGACCAGGTGGGAGATTGTGTGAGGAGATAGGCTGCTGTAGTACCTAAGGGAAGAGTAAGACCAGGAAGCTGCTAATCTTAAGATCTCTATATAAGGGATAGCATCTAGCCCCCGCATACACCATTTGGGGAAAGACAGGCTTACTTGGTCCCAACTGTTCGTGAGGGAGGGGAAGAGCGGAAAGATTTTAAATCTGTGTAATGCACAAAGGCATCCAATCCATTCTTTCTACATTGCCACACACGCTTGAGTGATAACCATGCTAGGCTTCCTGGCAGTTTCCGTCCTTGATGCTCTCTCTCTCTCTGTGTGTGTGTGTGTGTCTGTGTGTGTCTGTGTGTGTGTGTGTGTGTGTGTGTGTGTGTGTGTGTGTGTGTGTGTGTGTGCGTGTGTGTGTGTGTGTGTGTACGCATGCTTTCCCATTTATGTATATATTCACTGATGCATGACTTTGTACACGATGACCAGTGAATTGAGGGCTCAAATCAGACATGATAACATGCCTGTAGGTTCATGAATATTGCATGGAGAAACGCATCAGGCAGTCTTACAACCCTTGTAAAACCCTTGGCTGATAGCTGGTTTGGAGAGCTTGTTTAACTACACATTCTAGGTGCATGGTTTGGGGGTGGCCATAGCAGAAACACACACCAACACATCAGACCTAATTAATCATATTTAGGCTCCAGATTAAAAGTGGTCATTTTTTGTAGTCAGGCTCAAGGATAACTTTATTGTCCCCGAGGGGCCATTTATAGCACAGACAGACCGCAGTTTATTAGTTTAGCAAATAAAGATAAACTTTATTCATTAATGGAGACTCATTGGGCTCACTTCTACTGTAACACACAGGTCTATTGCCCTTTCTCGTGATTACACAGGTCTTCAGCCCCTCAATCACAAACACACACATTGGGGAAAGTGCGACAAAGTGACCTGCTCTGCCCTCGGCTAATAACACCAGTTAGTATCATCTACAGCCAGGTCAGCCTCGTCTCACCTCTCTAAACATCTATCCGCTATCTCAGTCGCAGTGGTCACCTGCTTGTCCACCCCAAGCAGGCCAATAGGATTAGAAGTGGGCAGGCAGACAGACTCCTTTTCACAACACTTTAAGCTATTTATTTTAGCACATTGACCTATTCTGATTTGAGTCATGCCACGACTTGCAATGAGCAGGGGAAACAGAGCGTTGACCAATGCTTGATGAACATAAAGCTGATAGTATACCATCCTCTAGCTTTACAAATTGTGTGGAACAAAACATATGCATGAAACTGGAAACTGAATTTGACATAAAAATAATCTGTGACCTGAATAACTTCTAGGAACATAAAAAGCGGACTATTTCACAAATCCGATTCATCAATATTCATGTACAACTACTGCTATGCAAATATGAGTGGAGTGTGTGACTGGATAAAGCAGCGTAAGACTATTGCAGTTGCAGTCTGGATAGCAGGGGTCTTTACCAGACGGTGCTCACACAAAGGCCTAACAGATAAAGAAGAGAAATATTCAAAGTCAGATAATTATGCAAACTCAGTATATTACTGGAATACTATTACCATGCCATTAGCAATGAAGCTAGAAGCCAATACCTTTTTCAAAATGTACTGATTGCAATTTTGGTGTATGATTGTTGATACTAGTGCTCAACAGCCAATCACAAAGACACCCCTCCATTCCAAGTTCCTAAAGCCACATGGAGATCGTCTGGAACAGTTTATGACTGAGTCAGACTGAGCCAGCATGTTTGTTTGTTCCCATTAGCACGGAGTACTGGGTACAAACACATACACTGAGCAGACCGCTAAAGGACCCATGTGGAGCCCTTAGCTCAAACTGACAGGAAGTGTACTGGATTAGAATCAGAGACTACACCTTCAAATAGCCCATTTGTACTCATGCTCATATTGAGGTGACACCTCCGCACGCTTGCATATTATGAACTGAGGAGTAGAGCTGGCTACCTGTGGCATAATAATGCGCACAGGCACCCGCAGAGGAGGCAAATCAATGCCCTTTCCTACACAGCACGACCCGGCAGCGGGGCCGGGGCCCACACACACAGCCCGTCTGAAGGTGGCTGTCCGCCTCGCCTCGGAGTGGCCGCACGCAGCAGCAGCAGCGGCAGCATGAGGAGGGTTCCAGCTCGGGCTTACATCAGCACGCCGTAAATGGAGGAGCCGTCTAAAAACGGAAGCACTGGTGGTGGTGGGATACTGACACAGTGTACCAGAAAAACAGTAAGGCATTTGGAGCAAGTGTAGGAGTTTTTTCCTCTCTCTTTCTCTCTCTCTCTCTGTCTCTCTCTCTCAGCAGTGACACAGCGAGAGAGCCCCGCAAATCTTACGTAAGAAACCCATGGAGCTTCTGGGAGTCAGAGATACATTATGATGTTGTGTTGTGTGCTGCTGAGTGAAGACTGGGGGTTGGGTTGGTTATATATGCTTCAACATGGCTTAAAATAGAATTAGACATTCAGTATCTTCTCAACACACACACACACACACACACACACACACACACACACACATGCGAGTGACTTAACATGCAAACACAGGTAATGTTACCACACAGAAGTACAGATACTAGTATACTTGTTAAGTATAAATGTTTTAATCGCAAAATAGCCTCAAGTTTGTTACCTCCATTTGACATCACAGAAATACTCACTTGGCTTCACAGTTTCAGAAAAACTACTTATTACGGTGCAGGTGCATGCTTTAGCTTCATTACACATTTTGAATCTGAGGATTTTGTCTGATGAAGATAATCTTAAATTTCACGCTGGATTTAGGAACATTTTGTAGGCTAAAATTAGCCTTGCCAAAACTAACGAAACACCAGAAGCGGTTTTCTTCTTTTCTCCGGATGTTTACTGAGAATATGGAGCGGATTCTTAATCTACCGACATACTGTAATGCTGAATGTATTAAGAGTCACAAGGTATTACAATTGGCAGTTCCATACCGACTGAGCTCTATATTAGGATATATTTGCAACAGCCCACTTATAAGCCTGTAGGTCTAAATTCACAAAAAAAAAAATCACAAATATGCCACAGATATCTGAATATAGGCCACAGTGTTTTCCAATGGACCCATATCACAATTACTGTTAGTCATGTACTAATGCCAAATCATGCTTTTGTTATATTTATCATATTTTTTGCGACAGACATGTCATAGCAAACAGTCTTTTATCACCATCACCTCTGATGAAGAGAAATTGTACCAAGCATGCCAGGTGAACACCTTAAATAGGATTCCCTCACTTTTTGGCCCTTGATTTTACAGTAGAAGTTCCAAGTGAAAATGACCAAGAGCTTCCAAAAATACCTTAAAAAAATTCACACTAGGAATCAAGAGCACTTCCACTAGTCACTTTAGGAAGACACAGCAATAACTGTAAATTAGAGTCTCCCAAAAAGATTTGTCTCGAAAAAGGAAACCCACACATCAGACTCACATTCGACTGCATCTTACACGTGGACCAAAATAGCCTCCTTTGTTGGCTCCTCACATCAAAGCAGAAAATCTAAAAATTCTTGGGTGCAAACAGGGCATAAAACAAAGGCTGCGAGAGAGTACATAAAAACACAAACACTTCCCTTTATCCATTTAGCAATTTTGATTTCCTACAAAGTCTGAGGAGAAAGCAAAAGAAGATATAGCACTATTAACATATCGATCCCACCCAAAACTATTTGTACTGGAGCATCACCAGAGCGTTAAGTAATATGTTTGGAGTCAAAAAGTTGACGGGGGAACACAGAAAAACATGGCAACACTACAACCAGTCAGCCTCCCAGTCAGGCTAAAACCGGACATAAGAGAGGCCAGGCTTTACATGGGACTGCTGAAATATTAACCATCATGCATCTCAGCACAGCACAGATAACACCTACAGCTCACAGGGCACAGGAGCAAGCTGTGCCCACCCCCCCCCCCACACACACACACACACACACACACACACACACACACAAAGCCGTGATAAAACTAAATCTCCTCCAACGAGTCGGCCCACTGTCATCTATCGGTGTCGCCGAAGGCATATGATAATGAGCCTCAACCGGGGAGAGTCAACCCCTCTGGGCTTCAGTAACCCCTCAAAAACACAGGCAGGCACACAGGAGACACACAGGCCTCCTCCTCCCACTCCCCCTCACACACCTGCAATACACTGAGATACAGCATGACCTCATACATGGCGTTGGAACGTCACCAACTTCCTCTCATTTTCACCTCTGCCAGGGGAGTGATGTTTTCAGAGTAGTTTGTTTGCTTGTTTGTTTTGTTTGTCAGTTACGATGCAAAAATTACCAGCCCAATTTTCAAGACTGGTGTAGTAATGTGGTGTGCGCCAAGAGAGAACCCATTACATTTTGGAGCGGATCTGAATGAAGAGGCAGATCCAGGAATTTAGTTTCACTTTCTATAACACTGCAAGGTGGGGCTGGGTATTTGGCCTTGGCTGATGTCTGGTTATTTACTGTGACAGACAAGCAGACCCATCAGCAATGCTAGCAGTTTTCTGAGACCATTGGGCTATTGGGACAAAGTGAGACGTCTAAAACCACACTCTTTTGAGGTCTAGTTAAAGACTGTACGGCTAACACCACCTGGCCAGATGTACAGAAGCTCTAACAGCTGCCTCTCAGCAGACCATGACAGGGACCATGAGTGGGCTGACAATCATATGAGCAACGATGAGTGGAAACTACCACTAAGTGCATGAAACAAAGTGACTGAGTCACATTTGAGTCAAAAGTGAGCCAAACGTTGGCAAAAGTGAGCCTGATGGTTAGACAATAACCACACTACACACGCTGGGAAATAAATGACTATAGTACACATCATTCTGAAACTGCATCGAGCACCATGACATCACTCGGAATTCATTATCCAGACGACGGACCATTACAGCCAACATAAATCTCAGCCGAGCATCCCCAACACGTTTAACAAGGCATGCAAATCGCCATGAATATTTCAGCATGCTTTTAAGGCAGCAATCAGCACAATGAGTGGACCAGAACGTTGTCAACCATGACGTAATATCCCTCTTCTGGGAACAAGTGTATCAAATAAGGGTGTAACACGGAGCAAAGGGAGGAGAAAGAAAGTCAACGCACTACTCTGTAGGATCTCTCCTTTACGGGGAAGAGGAGCAGCTTTCGAGCATTTCAAAAGCATGAGCAGAAGAATGACTACAGATGCCATGTCCAATGGGGGATTCAGTTTTGGAAAAGTTAGCTGATATTTGAGCTTAACAGCCAATCGAATCACACCCCTCACTGCTATGCTCCTGAGGCACCATGTTGCTTGGCTTGGACTGTTTATAGCTCGGCCCAAGACAGTCTCTGTGTGTTTGCCAGGTCTATGTATGAACACCGGAATTATTTGGGGCGCAAACAAACACACAGAAACACACAGCTAGAAGACCAAAGGAGCAACTAAAAGTTGTCAATGTGGGATTGGAATAGGCACCCTATTCTAACAGACACCCATGGTCTTCAATCACCTATTACTAGACACTGCTATAGCTTCAATAACATTTAAATATGAGAAAAAGCTTCCACAAAACACCCATTCTTTAAAAAGTGTGTGTGTGTGTGTGTGTACACTGACTCAACACACAGCATCGAAAACAATTGTTCTAGAACAGTGTTTCTCAAAGTGTGGTCCGGGGACCACTGGTGTTCCGCAAGCTATCCCAAGTGGTCCGTGAGCATATTATTTTTATTGGTAAAAAATAATATAGATGAGTTGTTTGCAATATTGAACCAACTTGTATGTAAATCCAAATGGTTCTGCAACACTGTCTATGTAAGACATGCCAGTTTAAATCATATGAATCCTCTGACACAATAAGTAAAGTGCAAAGACAATAAGCAAGGTGTTCAGTGAGTAGGCCTATTGTGTAAGCTAATATACTGTTGAAGTAGGTCTAATCTTTTTTTTTTTTTTTAAGCTAGGTTTCTTTTTTATTGGTTAAGTGGTCCTTCGTCTGAAAAAGTTTGAGAAACACTGTTCTAGAACAAAACTAATCCCCCAGCACACAATAAATGATTGTGAACCCAAGGTCCCCCAACAGTGAGACAGTGCTTTTCCAAACAGTCTCTCAGCTCAGTGACTAGCCTTTGGCTCCACATCAATTATAACAGCGCAGGGCTTTCAAAGAGTCTCATTATCAGCTGCAGCGGTCTGAAGTTTTCCGGCAAGTTCTGACACGACATCTCAACGGACACAGCCGCAGAGGGGGTTAAGCCCCCTTTACAGCCCGCTCGGCTGAAATAGATCACAGAGACGCAGACTGATACTGACGGATGCACACAACTTATACACACAAGGGGAAGGGGGGTATAGAAAGCACACATTAGGCCCCAGCAGTGGCGCGACTGGCTGGGGCACCTGCACCGTATGCCGGCGACCCGGGTTCGATTCCCGCCCCGTGGTCCTTTCCGGATCCCACCCCGACTCTCTCTCCCACTCACTTCCTGTCAATCTCCACTATCCTATCTAATTAAAGGCATAAAAAGCCCAAAAAATATACTTAAAAAAAAAAGAAAGAAAGCACACAATAAAAAGCAATGCATGTAATTACTTTTCAAAGAAAGGCATTTCATTTCCCATTTAAACGTAACGACAAGACGGCGGGGGGGGGGGGGACAATGTACATGGATGGAGGATGAGTGTTGGTGATTCACAGACACATCCTTCAGACACGGAATGGAAGACATGCAGAGACACCACTGGAACGGACAGGGAGAGACGGGGTTCTTCCCTCACGCTCTCTCTCTCACTCCTTCTCATGGCCCCGCTCACACATACAGCCCCACTCTCTCCATTCCCTCTCTCGCAAACACACACACACACACACACAGACACACACAGACACACACTCTGTTCCTTACCTTAGTTGTGACAATACACAGACAATCCATTCTGGGCAGAAAAAAAAAGCTCAACCGATTCTTGTATTCATCACCACCAAATTAACAAGACAAGGGAGGATGGAGAGGTGTGTGGGGGGGGGGGGGGAGAAGAGGAGGATGGGGAGTAGTAAGCCACCACGGAAGAAAGGCACACAGACAAGCTAGTGGATACAGCCCCCCTCTGAGAAACAGGAGTGCTCCTCCTCAGCACCACAGCCTCGCATGTTTCTCTTCCTGCTCCTGTTCCTTAGCACGATCTCAAAGTCCAGCACACTCACACACATCTCCCAGCGCAGAACTGAACGGCTCTGGCTGGGTTAGGACTGGGCTGCTTTTATGCCAGAGCATTCCTTCCTTCCTCGCTCCTCTCCGCTCCTCTCCTCTCGTCTCCTCTCTCGTCTCTTTTCTCTCTCTCTCTCTCTCTCTCTCTCTCTCTCTCTCTCTCTCCCGTGCGCACGAGCGAGCGACTGCACAGAGTGGCGGGGGGAAGAGAGATGCACTAGTGATGCTGAACAGCTGAAATGGGCGGCTGAGCGGAAAGAATCAGGGTCTCTCTGACCAGCCTCACTCTCAGACGCCACACAACACAGCCATGGTCGCAATGCTGATGCCTCAGACTGCTAATAAAGCTCTTTAATAAAGTGTGTGTGGGGGCGTAGGGGTGTGGGGGTGTGAGTGTGGGTGTATGTGTGGGTGTGATCATTTCAGACTTTGCTGACATACACAGGATCTACATTTTCAACAAACAAATTAGTTTTTCTCTGGGTATAAAATAGATATATTTGACACACAAATAAAGTCAGCTAAAGACTGACTTTATATATGACGTGAAACTGACTTAATATCTCAGGTACCTTTGTGCCCTTGCGATATTTAGTGAGTTTTAAGTGTGTACAGATTAACTTCTTAAAACAAAGTTATTTATTCTGATAATTCACCCAATCAAAAAAATTAGGTGATATTGCAAAAACTATACATTTATAGTGCTAATTGCAACCAAGGATTCATTTCATTTCAAGAGGGGAAGAATGGGTCAGGATTAAAAGGATTGAAGGGATAAGGACCCAAACTAGTCATAATAGACATACATGGCTCTTTCCAAATGATACTAATTATCCAAGTGCACCATTCTTACACTAGTGATGGTCTTCACCGTTTCCTGAACTGCAGTTGTGAGAGAAATCGATGGTGATTTGATTCCTCCCACAGAGAGAAAGAGTCAGTGTGTGAGAGAGTGAGTAAGAAAGAGAGTCAGAGAGCAAAAGTGAGAAAGAGAATAGAGAGTAAGAGGGAGAGAGAGAGAGAGTCAGAGCAAGAATGAGAGAGAGAGAGAGAGTTAGAGCATGAGAGAACGAGAGAGACTCAGAGCAAGAATGAGAGAGAGAGAGAGTTAGAGCGTGAGAGAACGAGAGAGAAAGAGAGAGAGAGAGTTAGAGCGTGAGAGAGAGAGAGCGAGAGAGAGAAAGAGAGAGAGAGAGAGCGTGCCAGAGCCCCTCCCAGCCGCGTGCAGAGCTGTGGCTGCTGCTGCAGAGCTGGACTCTGGGGCTCTGTGTGTGAATCATACTGAGGTGGGCTCAACCTACTGCTACCGCTGCTGCTGCTGCTGCTGCTTCAGCCCCATTCACACGCACACATGACTCAAGACCAATACAAACAGCAGCACGGGTGATGGAATGAGACTGGTTTTCAAACGTACAATAGCAGTAAGATATAACACCCGATTAATTAGCTGAAAGTAATCAAATAAATACGGGGGGGGGGGGGGGGTTGGGGACAGCATGTACCAGCCAGTTAGAATGTATGTACACACACACACACACACCCCTCATCTCACCTCACCACATCTCATCTCATCTCATCTCAGCCCCAAAAGTTGCAAATCATTTGGTCATTTAGCCACACTGAAGCAAACAAAACATAATTGGAAATCACTGGTCAAGAGCCAGGTGCTTGCACGCAGCTGCCATTTCAGGGAGAAGGCTACTTCCAGGTCACTCAGTGGGACACCCCCATGGACACCTGGCCAACAAGCATCTGTCTGGTCAGAGCTACTTAATCAAGGAACACAGCATTCTACTAAATCACTGATGGACAAGAAAAAGAAAAAGAAATGAAAGGGAAGAACCTTTGTCAAAAAGCAATATACAATAGGATACAATATAAAGCTGTTTTTTTATGAGGTATTATGATTTAACTGTATTGTTTAATTAACTGATGTGAAATTGTCTAATATCCAGGGAAGGGCTTTCAAGAATCATATACTGTAGCTCAAACTATTTCAAGTAAATGAAACGTTAAATAAAATGTTAACAAAATTGTACATGTACAAGACCTGCTACAAACTGCAACAATTAAATCTATCTAGATAATGTATTATCAGAATAATAAATAAATAAACAAATAAATAAATAAATAACACAATATGGCCCAGCACAGGGATATGTTGATAAATACACACTGACAAAATTCAGCAGGAGGGTACTACTGCCTATTACATTAGAAAGCATGTCAGTTCCTTCCATCTATCTATACCCATTCAATATTCCTGCTTATAGAATTGTATACAAAGCCAACATATCCTAGTCCAAAAATGAATTCAGCCGTCATGTCACATCAGAGCAACAGTTGCATCTTCCCTCAAAGCTATGTACTCACACACACACTCCAACACACCACATGCCATAACAGCAGTCACCTAAATGATCTCCGGTGCGACGGCACTGAATTCCTTACTGCATTAACATTCTCCCTGTTGTTTGCCCCAGCCGTGTGTTTACCCTACCTTCTGTCTGTACAGCACCACGTCGTCAAGCCGCACTTCTTCACACAACAGCACTTTTATTACAGCTTTCATCTGTGTACATGACGGGAGCGCCGCACTAGGACTTCTGTGCGACGACATGAGGAACCGGCTAAGCTATCCAACAGATGGATCTCAGAGCGGCTTTCCGTGATCACATTATGGAGCCAGAATGCTTTAACTTCCTTTGCACTGCCCTTTCTTTTAAGCAGTGGAAAAGTTACGGGTTCCAATAAGATGGTATTCACAGCGAGATCAACGTAGACCACCTAAATCATCAACTGTAGACTCATCCACACAAGTGGTTACGCATTTCTTAGAAAATAACATTGAATGATGATCTTACCCTCTTTCCATCAATGGAATAATGGCAATGGCATTATTAACACTATTTTCTGGGACACATGAAAACAATTCTACACATACTTTTATATTGTTAATTATTCAAACAGAGTTTTACAGTGCTCTGTAAGGTAAAATAAAGCCTTTAGTAGACTCATTTGTGAAAATACCCACAATTCATAAATACCCACAATTCAAACAAGCACTGCCCCAAAAAGAACTACACAGCCTATTTATTATGCAGTGCAGTGACTATAGTTCTGGACGAAAGAAAAACACTACCACCAAACAATATGCATAATTCAGTATGCCTACACATATTGGCATACTTGCTGTGTGTGCGTGTGTGTGTGTATGTGTGTGTGTGTGTGTGTGTGTGTGTGTGTGTAGTATTTATGCACTCTGTGACTTGTGGCCCTCTGGCCTTATGAAGAAATTTCAGTTTAACTGACTGCTTTCATTGTTTCATTAAATATCTGCACGCTATATGAAAGCATAACATTCCGTCCAACCATTACTTGCCTATTGCGTTCCACATTTGCCTCAAACATAAAAAAAACTAAACCTAATGGCCTATTGGTCAAAGGTTCATAAAACAAAGTCATGCTTTGACATTAACATGTACATTGTACATAACATGTCTTGTCTGTTTGGACAGATGTTTGTCTCATACCAGTCAAATGTAACGTTTGACCTGTTCTTGGAAGGCAAATAACAAAGTCGGCCTAGAAGACTTCATTTGATCAACCTTAAAGGTTGTATCAGCGATAGTGGGGATACGTCACTTCTGTTGATGTTCAAACAAAACAGAGCTAGCTCGCTACTCCCTCCCCCTCCCTCCCGTGCAATTAAAACTCTCCTAAACGTGCATTTTGTCGGTTATTGGTTGAAACACTTTGTTTTGCTTTTGAGGGGTTGCCAACCCTTGTTGGTAGCAATTGTTTTTGTGTACAGATCTCGGAGCCTAGGCTGCCTACAGAGACAAGGTTTTTTGACGGCCTGCTTATGGGGCAGGCAGCTAGCGGATCGTTAGGAAAGATTAGATGAATGTGATCATTTATGTTTGGGTCTTTTTTGGGCTTGAAATCGCTTATACAACCTTTAAGCACAGATGCATGTATTCTCCATACTAGATGTCATTATCCTGACAAAAATATTCATCAATATCATCTTACAGTCAAACCTTGCCAATTTTGCACTGTACAATACTAGTGTACTTTTCAACTCATCACCTAATTTTGTGCAATTGTTTTAAAGTAAGAAAACGTATTAAACTTGCTTTGTGAGTTGTGATATGCAAGGTAATGCATACCATTTGGACAAGTGTAATTGATGGTGTCACCTATGCTCTATTAGTTTTCCTTGAACACAAAGCCAATACATATGATCAAGCTTGCTGTATACCAATCAACTACTTTAGGATATAATACTGTTTGACGGCAATGGAAGTTGATTGTCTTTATATTTCTACTGGATAGAAAGCAGCCTCAGTGCATGCCCAAGGGGGAAGTAACAGTACTGCAGCTTAGCTTGGCTTAGCGTGGCTGCAGACCCACTGCAGCAGAACAATGAGCTGCCCAACTCTCATTTCATGACACTGGCCCGGTCCCACTCTTATGATCCTGAACCAATAAAGCGCTTGCTCCCATTGTAGGTGCTGCCATGCTAAATCCTCTTTGCCCTGAAGCTACTACAACTGCTCCATCAAACAAGGCCATCATCCATGGATAAAACATAAATCTACTATAATATATGTTATATTAAAACATTTGTTAAGCACCTGCTCAAAAGAAATACTTTTTATAGTTTGAGGTCAGCCCAATATACAGTATGACGCAATAAGTAATATGCAATGTGTAATGTTATTTCAAGCAACTATTTGTAGTAATATTTGCATTATCAAGTGAGTATCAAGCACAATCGAGTATCAATGATTATTTGCAGGCTAATATGATATGAATTTGAGGAAAAAAGTTTTTTTTCAAGGTTTTTCCTCCTCAAACCCTGTAAACCAAACTATATTCCCAGCCTACTGCACACAGCTCATTAGTTTCCCTGGAGTCTGAGAGTAAATGTCTGGCTGGTGTGTGTTTGTGTGTGTGTGCGTGCGTATGTGTGTGTGTGAGAGAAAGAGAGAGAGAGAGAGAATCACTAAAGGTGTCGGTGAGCTGACTGTGTGGGCGACTGCTGGCAATTACTGCTGATCCCGCCACCTTCCCCATCGCGAGGAGAGCAGGGGAGCGGAAACACATCTCCCAAAAAGCTCAACTGCAGCTCACACACACCGGCCTTCTCCATCGTTAGAGCCCAGCACACGGGGAAGAGTGGAGCCGAGACCCGACCAATCAGAAGGACCACAGAAGACCACGGTCACGCAGTACAGTGCCAGGCTCTAGACATGCATTTGCCCTCATAGTCAATTAGAACTGAAACTGCAGCATACAACTTGACTTCACTTGACTTAGAAACAGGTGGGAACACATTTAATTCAATGTATTCAATCAATCTGGTTTACTGAAGAAGTATGGGTCTCTTCAACGTTAAAGCACAACACCTTTTGTAGACATGCATGCACTAGAAGTGCTTCAAAATGAGGTAATCCTCAACTCGTCCACTTGTGGGAAAACCTCATGTATTTGCCTTTAGAGGTTGAATTGCCACTGAAACTATGGGATTCTATTGTTGCTAAAGAAGCAGGAATCTCAATGGTCAAAGCACAAATTCTTTTGTAGACATGCTCTACACAGACACGCTCTACAAATGCTTTAAAATGAAGCAAATTCCAACTCCACTTGACAGGCCTGTGTGAAAACCACTTGAAATGGAAATAAGAGGTTCCTTTCCTCCTTAAACTCTGTTAAGAAATGTTCAGCTCGTTGTCTGATTAGACCATAGCAGTAATTAGTGTGGTACTCAGAGCGCTGGGAGAGAGCTGCACCTCTCACAGCGAGCTGTCATCGGCGAGCACCGCGCCGGACTGCTCTCAGAACAGGTGAGCTAAAACAGGCTCCAGACTCAACGCCCAGAGAGCAGCGGAGTGCTTCATGGAGGGACACATACAGTACACATACGCTCACAAAGACTCATGTAACAAGAGTCTGCGCTGTCTGGTAGCATGATACAATTGTGAATAGCATCTCTGTTCTATAAACAAAATGAGATGCAAATAATATTGAAACACCAAAAATCGACCAAAACAGGTCATTAAGATTATGACAGTTTTTTCTCTCCCAGCGCTAATCCAAATGAGAGTCTGTCCTTTTCAGAAAGATGTGAAATAAACCAAACAATGAGCTGTTCCAAAGGAGGATATGAGTGTGGGTGTGTGTGTGTGTGTGTGAGTGAGTGAGTGAGTGAGTGAGTGAGTGAGTGAGTGAGTGAGTGAGTGAGTGAGTGAGTGAGTGTGTGAGTGTGTGAGTGTGTGAGTGTGTGAGTGAGTGTGTGTGTGTGTGTGTGTGTGTGTGTGTGTGTGTGGTCTTTGAGGTGTGACTTCAGTATTGCATTCTTAGTAGTGCTCAGTTTGGGGCTGATGGGAAGGCAGCATAACTCACCTCTGTGGCTGCGCTGCTCTCGGCCTCTGCTTTCTCATTTAAGTCTGTGCTACTAGACTCCGTCTGCTGCAAGGTGAGAGAAACAAAACAATTCAGTACATCTGAGCTGTAAGTGTTGCCCATTAGTTTCCTCACCTACTTGGTTTAAATATGTTACAATATATGGTGAAACAATGATTAAATGCATTAGTTTACATCTATAGCCTTGGTCAGTGATAGACTGGCTGCATTCTACCAGAGTTCATATACTGTAAATCTACTAATAAACAAATACAAATGATAAGGGCTACTATTTGTATTGTTTAAAGCAGGACACACATGAGGACATATTGATTTCATTTTAGGACAGAAATTGCAGTAGCAATCAACACATATTCTCTCAGATTACAATGTGCTGAGAAGACAAATGAGCAGCAGGGGAGGGGGGTGAAATCAAACAGACACGTTGCCCACAGCCGTGTCCAGACTCTTCCGGCTGATTCTTCACAGACACAACTCTGAGGTGTGTGTTATATAACACAATGCAATGAGAGCACACATTCAGCCAGGAGAAGAAGCTTGGTGAGGCTGGCCAGACTTTGGACGGACCACGCAGCACACAGGGACTAGGACTGCCTCCCGAACGGAGGAGTGTTGGCGTAGGGAATCAAATGAGTGGCCCGGCGGGTGCAAGAAGCAGGGAAGAAGACAGTCACAGTAGTATTCCGGGCTGCCAATCACCGCGGGACTGGTCTAATCCTCCAGCTGATCCCCAGCTACTTAACTCCCCCGCTATTTATCCACCTTTTTTGCCACCAGAGCTATTTTTGCTATGTGTACACACGCAATGCCAGAACAAAACTGTGTCCAAATGGGCTTCTTTTTTATGTATAAGGGTCGGTGCAAATAGTATATGCAAGTCAGCATAAGTGAGGAGCCAGACTGTATGCTCTGGTGTTGAAGAAAACTGATCATCAATGTTGACGTCCCTTCCTGAACATTAAGTTGATAATTGGTTGAAGCAAAGGTCACTGTCTTTCTAGAGTAAAAAATCATTATGTGTCCAAAAAAAACACATAAAAAAATGTACAGTATGTTAAAAAAGCGATTACATTTTGCTTTTTTTCTAGCCAGATGAACTGGAAGTGAAGCTACTTCAGTGTTTTAAAGGAATACATTTTTTTTTTAATACCACACTTCACATATTGAAATGGAAAATACAAGCAGCTTTACACTTAGCTTCTGTTTTACTGTAGCATGGTATCCATAGTTAGCATTTTAACCAAACAGTATTGGTAGTAAGTCAGATTCATAAATAAACAGATAGAATCATCCTTCTTCAGCTACCAGTGAAATAATAGCATAGCAAATCAGAAGCACCATATAGCACTGTCATTTAACAACCGTTTTGTCAACAGGGAATGTAATAGAAACCAAATGAGACTAAAGGTCCTGACACAGTCCCTAAATTGGACTTGCTAGCTTGGAAGATATCTAGTCACACTTTCTTTGTTCATGCCCAACAACTTAACCTCCCACATGTCAAGGCCATGTTTTATATACCAAGGGTATGCTATTAAGGTAAAGCCAAGCCATCAATATATGTAAAAGGCATATAGGATACAATCATACATGATGGTATGCCCAGGGTTGCTATCTCCCAAATTTCCATTCCATTCACTATGTTCTTGACATGCAGTGCAGGGATTTCCTTGAGTTAGGGGCGTTGCTTTTGAACACAGAGCAGAATCACAATGAGAGGGGGTTGGATCAGGTCACTATTAACTTACCACACCCAGCAGCTTAAGAAGCCACAACATCTTTTCCCCTAGGCAAGGTCTCCGATAGGACTTTCTGCTTAAGTTTCAGCAAATACATCCAAAAGTACATCCATAACTTCTGATAAAACCGATCCAACAGCCACATCTTTGCGTATCCACAGCCAAGATTATACAGTTAACTGGTTTTCAAATAACGGGAGGTGCTCTTTGCCATTATCTAATCCACTTCCCTAATCTGATTGGTCCAGTGTGAAATATACCAGGCCAATCAGTCCTCAACTAAGGATTTAAAGATTATATTTACAGCCAACACTTACCATGGTATACAGTAGGCAAGGAGAGCAATAGGCTACCATGCTGATTTAGCAACACTCAATCTAGCAACTAGCAATTCTTAATGGCTAACCACTATACCACTGAAATCAGTGGAAAGGTTAAATTCTTGCAAAGATGGTACATCAAGTTATACCTGTACATTATATTATATCATATATTCTAATTAACAATGGAGGCCAAGCATGAATTGATGAACATAAAGATGGTAACTTAGACCAACAAAATAAGAAGGTGCATCCTCTGTCTCACCATAGGATGTTGCAGAAAGACTTTTCACAAAGAGCTAGCTTCCCCCTAGTGGATGGACACAAAATAAAACCTGGAAATTCACTCTGTCTCACAAAAGAAAGCCAGAAAAATGAACAGATAAAATGCATAATGTGTAATTAATGTATGACTACGATTTCATTAAAAAAAAACAGTGTTTTGTTATGGAACTGTACAAAAGCAAATAAAAAAATAAAAAGGCTATTTTTTTTTTAAACTGCAAGCCTTAGCCTACTTATAATAAAACACAGGCTACAATAATTCCATACAAGCATAGTCTGTGTAGAAGACCTCTATTTGACAATTATGCATTATAATGGTGTCTGAGAGGCAGAGAAAAGAATGCTATTTTTTCAGGTTTTGAAATAAGGCTCTTTGTATTCGTAACCGGTCTGGAGCACCATCCGTTTCATTTAATTAGAATGTCACTGGCCTGTTTGGGACCCATAGATCACAGGCAGTTCCTCGAAACACAGCGACTAGCAGACTCCCGACCCATTAAAGTCTGGGCATTGGCTACGACAGGTCAAAAGGGCCTTTCCACTCACCAACATCCAGAAAGGTGCATTTGCACACAAATGGCAGGACAGGCTTTCCTAGAGCAAGAGAGCCCACTGGTGACCCATTGAGGTAAATAAGCACAAGGCACACAAAGGAGGTCAGTTTTAACTAAGTGCTGTACTCCCATAAGAGCTTCAGGCTGAGTGGTTACCCATATAAGACACAGCAGTTCTGCAAGATTCAAAATGGCCTGCAGAACATTTGTACAGTAAATCATAGACATTGCTTCACTGATGATGATCGTCATTATCAACTGAACTAAATAAATAGGGCTTACCTCTACTTGTAGCACCTAACATATTATGACACCGTAATATTTACATATTTGTAAAGAATGTACCACTATGACCAAGTTACTGGCCCAGTAAAGCATTACACATTTTAGAGCTTCAATTCTACAGGTGAACACACGTTTGTGCAAGTGGGAGTCAGTGTTATGTTAACACTCTGAGCTTTTGATGTGCAGACTGCAGGGAGGGGGGTCCAGTGTGGCCTGGGGCCAGTGTCTAACCTCCTGTGTGGGATGGGCGTGGTGCAGCACAGGCGTAGGGGAGCCGGGGCTGGGGCTCTCCCACTTCTCGGCCATGTGGTTGACCTCCTCCAGCTTCTGCTCGCAGCTCTTGTGGGAGTTCAGCAGCGTCGCTTCATAAAACTCCTGGATATCTACACCAAAAAAAGACAAGACAAGCCTGTGAGTTTATCCGCAGGAGACAACGCACACGCACACGCACACACACCCACACTTTCCTGGTTTCAATCCCCTCTGTAAATGGGACTTTGGATTAAAACCCATCATAAGTACTCCATTGGCCACCTCCCAAATGAAATGGGGGCAATTTAATGAATTGATTTGTTGGCAACAATTTTTTTGCAATACGTCTGAATAATACCCCCAAAACAGTAAGTCCTCAGCTAAGTCCTCCTCCCAATGCGACACACAGGAGGTCATGCACTGAGTCCAGCAGCATAATCACATTCCTTCTGTCTGCACCCGGTACTGATAGGACGTCTGCACCGGTTAAATGCAAGTGTGTGTTTGCACAACAATGCTGAATCAAGCCTGAAATGCAGCAAAAATAACAGACAGAAAAAAAATTGACTTCTGCTAAAGGTCTTTTATGTAAACAGACCCACTCTCACACTCATTTTGCATGCATTTAATTATTAAATCAGCAAAGATAAACAAATTCAAATGCCAATCAAAAGACACTACCTATTAAATACCACTGTAAAAAAATGGCTGAGAGCAACAGCTTGTTCAGCCCAAGACACAAAACGCAACAGAGAGGGCTAGGCGAAGTCGTCGCTCGAGGAGCCAACACCTGAAATAGAACAGCTTTAGCACTACTCGGCTCGTGAAATGTAGTCTGGCATAAAGTAGCCCCTGGCTTAACACGTCAAGATCTCAGCAGCGTTGCCTAGGCTTTAATTCAGTTATTGCACAGCTTTCACAATGACTTGATAAGCATAAGCTTCAGAAAGCCAGAAAAAATTCTGGACTGACAATCTCTGTAGAATAATAATCGACTGTTGACACTTTGTTTGACGTGTTTTTTTATGAATGTGTTGACAAATTAGAGGGTCCATCCAGACGGGTAAACAAAAACATGTAAGAGATGTATAATTTTTTATCCTTTTAAACATATAATGAAATTTGAACACAATTATTTGTGTTTTTCCCCAAAGTAAATCAACCAGGCTTGAAAAATCCACCTTTTCTTTTTTTTTCTTTTTCAGTTTTACATGACACTGGCCACTGTGTGTACTACAAGAGCAAAGACATGTTTGAAGGTCTGCCACCACCATATAGAGTATGATAGTGAGCAGACCCCTAAATATTTATGTCAACTCGAGAGCAGCCTACACATTTACTATGGACTGTCTGGGCTTCTGCCTCTAACACAGCTGGACTGGTATGCAGACAGAGTGGCATGGTGAACAAATGGACAGTTAAACTTCACCTAATACGCTGAAGGCCTGTAGTTTGGGAACGCAATAATGTAATAATTTCCTCAATACTGTAATGACTTGCTCAGTGTTTCAGTAGCAAGCCACCGCAAGTTGGGGGCCAAGCTTTGAGCTTTGTGGACATCCATTGTATGTCTACATTTTCTCATGATGGCCAAGCAGAGAAGACACACATAATGTCTCAAATTTCACTATTGGGGGCCAAGCAGGAAAGTTGTTACCTTTTCTTTTCTTTTCTTTTGCCTGTTCTTGTTATTGTTATGCATCTTCTGTCTTCTGCCATTGGATTCTATGACAGGCTCTAGAAATGCATGGTAAATAATACTGCAATTTGGCACACTTACTTGCACTGCTTGGCCCTCAATAATATTGAAACCCAATGTCCCTCCCTAACCAGCGTTGCTGCTTAGTCCCAAATAGAAGAAGGTAGAAACACAATGAGTATCTACTTAGGTCTCTGCTAGGCCCCCAGTTATTGGTGGAAATATTTACCAAGTTATTACAATATTTGAAAATGATCTTATTGGGTTCTGGCAAAAATAAGGATAAACCCAATAAAGAAATCACCTCTACAGGTAATGAATGTAATAAAGTCATGTTATTACATTATTGGGGGCTATTACGTTTTCAGGAAATTATTACATTATTGGGTTCTCCAAGGCCTTCCATCTAAACTATTGGCAACATTTCAACACAACTGTGAGTCATTCGCTCTCTCCCTCACTTAAGAGATTGTCACGAAATTCTCTCAGTTCTACCCCACCCGCTTTCACAGCTGACAGTTTTACAACAACAAATTATCTAAAACTGTTAAAATGACAGAGGTTAGTAATGGCATTGTCATTGAGGAGCTGTGACTTCACTCTAAACTTCCCCTTAAATGACTCCAGTAATATTTTCACATTTTATTATACATTTCTAAGAAAATTTAGTAGTGCCGATCTAGTAGTGCTACATAAGTGGACAAATAATTATAGGAATATGATCTTTATAACTAACAATGTTTCAACTACATAAATAAAGTCAATACACGAAAAAAAACACGTCAAAAAAGAAAATAAACAGAGCTTGCATCCATGTTTCCAAACATAGCGCCACAAAAACTAGTTCTTGCCTTTTCAACGAAGAGCTCAGTACTTGAAAAAGACACAAATCTTTCTCCCATTCCATGAGCCTCTCTTTCTAAGTGGAGATGAACAAAGTAAATCACACCACCCTGACTTAAATTTATGCAAATCCAACACTCAGCAAGCCGACTGTGGCACAATAGCTCCAGAGACCCATAGAGCCTTAGCGAAACACACAAAAAAATGCTAACTATAGTTTCAGAGAAGTTCTCCAGACTCTCTCCTCTCCCATGTTAATCAACGAAAAACACATCCATACAGCCGCTGGCAAACTTTGTAGTTTAAAAAAAAAAAAAAAAAAAAAAAAAAAGAGTAACATGACTTACAGTGTAGTAACACTCCCTGCGTCTCCACGGACATGACAAGCACTGCCTGCTGCCTGCTGCCTGCGCCGTGTCATGCAACAGGGCTCTGAGGAGGTGCCAGATGACTGTGCTAGCAGCATCTGAGCAGGCAGCCTTAATCCGCCGGGGAGGCCTCCTGTTCCCTCCAATAGAGACAATGACCTTACGCCCCCCCGGCTGACATCCCTCAAATGCGACAGCTGATTTCTAATGCTGCTCTGCGTCTGGCGATATGCTTAACAACACCACCATGCTGCTGAAAGCAAGTCCACTTTTGTGTGTGTGTGTGTGTGTGTGTGTGTGTGTGTGTGTGTGTGTGTGTGTGTGTCTAAAGCCACACATCCCATGTATAAACATGCCCTTATAAGGCAGGTCGGGCGGGCGTACTGGAGTGTCGGGGCTGGGCTGGGCTAATGTTGGGATGGAGGCAGCGCCACTGGGACAGTGTTTAAGACTCCTGGCCACTAAGAGATGAGCATACTTGAGCCTCTGAGGTCAGGCAATGCAGGCTACCACTTCAAGTGGGTCTCTGTGAGGACACAGCAACATGATACACACAACAAATCCTCTCAAAAACGCACTAGCTACTAGCTTGCATGTGATGGACAGCTTAAAGGCAAGGTTCGCGATTCTTATCCAGGCAATAGACATCTTATCAAACCACTCCTAAAAGTCATCAAGCGGTCCACTTTGTGTGTGTGTGTTCAAAAACATATAGTGGAATGCAGATAGACATCATAAAGGCTCAGACAGACACAGAGGCTGACAGACAGACAGAAAGACATTCTTACCAGGAAGTAGCTGGGAGCTGGAAGACTTAAAACATATATGAGAGGATCTCAACAATCTCTGACGAGATCGTCTCACAATGGACACATGTGTTCTGCACTTTCACGATCAAAATAATGTTTAGCTCCAGTACAACACTGTCTCTCTAGAAATCAAGCTAGAACATGAGGCCATGGCAAATAAATTATTTAGCAGAACAGGATACAGTCAGTTGTCAGTTTTGAGCATCTTTCCTCTGGTGACCACTGTGATAAGGACGGAAAAACCTCAACACACACAACACAACACACTTGTGAATATATCCAGCTGTTTGAGTGTCTCCTAACATTGCTATAAATTCCTCATTCCTCAAAATGAATAATAATCCTCAGTCATCCTCATCCTCACTCCTTTTATCAAAATAAGTGCATCGTCGTAATTACAGACAGAAAAAAAATATGAATTACACCAAAAGAGAAAACAGCTCTGTGATAACCACAATGCAATATCCCACTCCACTTACCACATATTGTGGGGTCATAGGCTTTTTAGCTTTGCTGCGTCCCATCACTGCTGTAGTGCAATGCAAATCAAGTCTAGTTGTGTCCCTCAACTACAGCTGTGGGTTTTTCCAAGGTCCTGCTGGGCAGCCCCAAACAGATTGATGCAGGACAACAACTTACCGCACTGAATGAAAACCAGCAGGAGTCAACACGACACAAAAGGCAAAGAATTGAAAAAAAATACTCATTATGCAATCGCATTAAAGACGGCATGAGAATACTCACTGTTATGTGCCACTGCACATAAGGATTAGGCATGTACTTTCACATCCATCTGTCTGTAACCATACGGGACATTTTTCTCCCCCTCTAGTGAATTTGCTCTCCAGACCTTCTGCTAACATGCTACTAGGCCTTATTTCATTTGCTAAGAACATTCACTCTCTCAGCGCAGGGGGCAAACTGTGTCAGAGCTACAGGTGCAGTGTTGTAGCTGTGTGTGTGTGTGTGTGTGTATGTGTGTGTGTGTGTGTGTGTGTGTGTGTGTCGAGGGGGGGGATTATCCAGACCATGCAATCAGAATAAACAAGCTCTGGGTCCACAAACACTGGCTACACAGAGAGAGAGAGAGAGAGAGGGAGAGAGAGAAAGAAAGAGAGAGAGTGGGGAGGTGAGAGAGAGTCAGGAGGAAAAAGTGAGAGAGAGATAACAATGCCCAATAAACCAGAACAAACAAATTAGGCACACAATTAAGCCAGCTCACAAAAGGTGTGTCCAAAAAGCAGCTCAATAAACCAAATCCTCAGCAGTCACCCTGCACACATCCCCGGTGCTAACACATTGTACAAGACATTTTTGGAAGTCGTCCCAGCTCACTCATTTCTAGACAGCATCAAAGCTTAGATAGATAGCACTTAGCAGTGTTAATGCCAGAAGCCAGTCAGAGGTCTTAGCCACAGCTAAAGCTGTGCCCAGTCACTGACTGTATGTATGTCTGAAACCCCACTGGCACTGGAACTTAGGCCAGAAACTCACACATACTTCTTTCGCTCACACAGGTCTCCACACGAAGGGTTAAAACAACTCACCTGAATCATGAAGTCAGATTTGGTACCGTATGTGCCATTTTATAATTTGATATTGTGCAATTTTACAAACTGATGAGTTCAGTTTTATTTAGCCCTATATATGACAGGGCCACATCATCTCATTACACCCTAACACGTATTCTCATTTAATCCTTTACCAGTGTGATCCACCACCAGTAGGCCTATGCAATACATTTTAATAGTATTGTTTGCCATATTGTAATGCATGGAGAACAGAGGGAAAAAAGGCCCAAATCCCAACGTGGCATTTGAGGACAGCTGCATTCATGTGCGATTGCCTGCAGACATCTGTTCAGTCAAATATAAAAATTTAATATACACCACATCCATTTTAAACCCTAGTATTAACACCCCTTACAAAATGGTGCCACAGGCACAAGGTGGGAGAGAACTATTAGTGGCGGTAATACATTGTTTCTCTATGTCCTATTAACTGTGCCGTCATCATTTTATGACTTTATCAGAGGTAATTTGGCATCCAGCAACCCAGTGCTCCCTAACACATTTGTTTTGCTGGCAATATCACACTTTCGAATTCCAATCAGCTGAGGTTTACGGGGGGGAAAAAAAGTCATGTGCTGGGTTTCCAAGGCAACTGTTTCAGTGCCACTGGAAAGGCACACATCCACAGCGGCAAGCATGCACACAATGCAGATCAGCTGTCCCCTCCCTCCTCCTCCAACACCATGACGGTTATGTAAGGGGTGGGTGGAGTGGGCTCATCCCTGTAATCTCCCCTCTTCTCCAGGGAGAGATTACTCCTGCTTCCTTTCTAACCGATGGTCAGAACTCCTCCACACCAACATGATGAGATGCCAGATAATACATTTCAATTTTTTAAGTCAGTGGCAGATCGTAACTATATAGCCATAGCCTACTGAGTGGCTACTGGAGGCACAAACTGACCTTAAGTGACTCATACCTCCACCTCATTAAATGCAGTGCTGTGAAACAAAATTGCTATTAGTCATTGCTATTACTCCCTAATTGTAAAATATGGTCATCATGACAACAATCTCACATATGAAATGCTTTGGCCTGATCATTTTTGCAAGCCCAGCTTCAAGTATACTACAACAATGCATGAAAACCACTAAGCTACAGGGCCAAGGATGACCATTATGCAAGTGTCACATTTGCCTAACATCTCTCTGGAACACATGGATATATCTGTTGCAGTCGCAACTAAGCAAGATGCATCAGAGCATCTTTGTTGTTGCGCCACTCCTGAATGAATGGAGAGAGGAGTGATGATTTATTTAGCAGTGGCAGAGCATTGAGTGGGAGTAGCCTCCTCCATGTGCAGCCAAAAACAGGACCGAGAGCAGGAGCAGTAATGTGGGCTGTGAGTGGGACGTGAGCGTGCTGCAGACTCTCTCCTGCAAAGGCTGCCACCATCACCATCACCATCATCATCATCAGCATTTCACTACCACACCAGCACAACACAGAGCCACAAACCCCCACCTGCAGACTGGGAGTTAAGGAGTTAAACTTTATTGATATATTTGTGCAGCCAGAAACAGGACGCGGGAGCAGACATGTGGGACTCTCTCCTGCAAGGGCCGTGACTATCATCATCATCCCCACCACCACAAACGAGAGCTGCACAGAGCCTCTATCCCCCACTGCTCCCAAACAGCCACGCAGACTGGGGGGGGGATCAGGGGCCAGGCCAACAGGGATAAAGAGAACAAACACAAAAGGGGGTGTGAGAAGTAACCTTCAATTTTATGGCTCATTTGTGCTTTTGAAAAGCCCTCCGGGGTCGCCAACAGAATTCCTTATGGGCTTCCAACAAGAACAGCTAAATGAAATTTAATGCCTCTTCATTCATCGCATGGCTTATTCATGATCATTTTACTGATTAAATATAAAAGAAAGTAACTGTTATTCGTTTAATATTTAAGGCAGTAGTAAGGGGTTTACATAAATAGCATGTTAACTAATGTATTTTGGTGATAACATTGTAAATCATTGCTTACATTTTCACAGGCTTTCAGACCTAGATCATAACCACATAGTGAATAGCCTGGATGACTAGTAGGTATGACAGGTGCTTTTAATCGGTCCTTCACATGAGAAACATTCCACAAAACGTGATGAAGTAGGCCATGCATCCTGTTACTTTTGTACTACACTAACATAACTCCTGGATGGCATTACACCAGACTGTACTTCCATGTGTGTATAAAATTGAACCACACTGTTAAAATAAAATGTTTGCACATCTGGGAATCAAACACTTACATAAAAACCCAAAACATCCAATCACAGAAACAGTGATTTATGTATGCACCATCACTTATTTACAAATGATACTACACATGGCGTTATGCTTCCAACAACATGGAACAGCTTCCCCATCGACAGATGTAGCATATTTCTCCAAAAAGACCAGCCAATCTACCTTAAGGTTAGTAACTGTACCAATGCCATTCCAGAGTATATGGATATTCATGAATTTCCATGAATATGAAATTCTCAATCCTTTCCTATCATTGAACAACACAGGGCTCCCATATTAAGGGAACATATTAAGAGCTCAAATAGAACAGTAAATATAAGCAGTTATTAAGTTTCTTTCTCTCTTTACAGTCGTCTTCTCTACACAACAGTTTTCTTCAAACTCGTGACTAAATAAATTTCCAACAGAACTTGGGTCAGTTGTCAAACATACACTAAGACTGCCCCCTAGTGGATGACCACTTACATAAGCAACTCCAGTCTGTAAACTACTTCATCAGACTAGACCAGCACTTCAGTCCAAATGAAGATAGAAGATGTGTACCTCTATCTATTCCATGATACATTATACAGCTGCAACAACAAGATCCCATTTGGCTAGGCTCCATGAAAGAGCCCAAAACCACAGCATGAAGTCAACATCAACACATAAATATGTCTTCCTTAACAAGTCCAACCTGGATTTCTGCATCTCTCATTAGGGACATTAGAGCATCGGTCACTGGGTTAATAGCACTTAAGTCGGCTAAGATTCACTTTAATGCCTCAGCTACATTATTCAGGTCTAAAACTCTTTAGGCATGACTCGCACACAACCACGTAACCACGTAAGTAAACTTAGCCGTCTCCCTCACCTCAAAAGTTGCTCTTTGGCTTGACTCTGTGTTGTCACAAAAGGACCAGACCAAACTCAGCCTTTAGGCCCCAGCTGAACAAGAGGACTGTCAGATGATGGTCGAAGACCTCGCGGAGACCGTCGGTGGTAATCTGACTGAGGGCACCTCCTTGCCATTTGCTGGCATGCACAGCTTTCATAGCTCCACCATAAAGTAAAGTAACCCTGGTGGGATTAGTGGCACTCAAGTAAACCCACGGGAAGGCCAGATTATTCCGAGGTGGAGGAGAGGAGTTGGCACGCAGGAGTCAACTTAAATTAAATCTCATTTTGTGGGGGCGCTCATGTAATGCAAGTGTAGCGTCAGTAGTGTCAGTGTTCCAAATAGGCCCAGTGCCCATAGGGACCAGGGTTCCAGTCTGACCTGAGGTAATTTCCTGAACTCTCTCTCTCTCTCTCTCTCTCCTCTTCACTGCCCTATCAAAACAGGTTTAAAGGCCTTTATACTTTATATATGTATATCTAAACTTTCACCAGTGGCCTGAAACAATTTACAGTCAGCAGCAAGCATCAAAACAGTGACAGAGGTTCCAGTCTGCTGGTGAGCAGATTCCACAAGTAAGGCTAATGGAGATATCTCTGGCTGGCAGACGCAGCTTTCCCATAGGAAAAGAGTTTTAATTGCGGTTTACCTGCATCGAAAAAATTCTCTCAGGACGGCTTCTCCATGAAACAGGAGAATACACAAAGCCTTGTCTGTTAAGGCGGCCAGTGTCCAAGCCGCTACGTCTGACAGTGACAAATATGGCCCATTAACAACCTCCAGGGAATAAATTGGCAGACAGTAGTCTACTCCCAGATTTGGACTTTGGTGATAATGAATAATTTAGAGTAAAAGGGTATGATTTCTGGCCACCATGTGATTACTGAAAATGACTTCAATGATATAGTAGCTCACTAAACACATAACACCTGTCCCTTTCACAAGAACCTTGTATACTTGAAAACAGTTGTAAAACAATATATATTCAAATTACCTACACTGAAGAGACTACTAGACCAGGAGTGAATGAAGGTTTACATTAGCAGTTTAAAACAGGATAACCACCTATCAATACATGTTAATAGTAAAACAAAGATAACAATTGTCAAGTCAAGTTAAATACTATCATATAAAATCACCATTCCATACATTAATACCTACGACAAATAGACAACTGCTGACAACACCACCACATATTTCCAATCACTCAAAAGGCATGCAGAACATTACCAACAACAACAGTGCAATTGTCATTGATTTTAGGCTTGGTAAGTTGGCTCATGTCTTTCAGTGATGAGCAATAATTTTGTCTAAGTTTGACCCAGATAACAAAATGGCATAATGCGTAGCCTAGGCGGCAAGCTGAAACGACAGCTGTGTTTGTCCTTCACATGACTGTCTACATGAAAGCTAATTTGAAGATGATACCAGTAATTGCTTATGAAAACATGCATCAAAAAGTGACAAACTGTTGCATACAATTTATGGAAGTGAACATCTCAGCATATTTCATTGAGGGTGAATGATGAATGGGTTAAGAGGCTGAAAGGCACTCTCCTGTGTTATGATGAGGGCTTTATCATGGAGCACACGCTGGCCAGATTAGATACAACCTAATGCTTTATAAGATGATTATATCTATTTCAGGAGGTATTAGCTTTATGTATGGTCCAAAATTATATTTTTGATTCAGTTGCTAATTGCAGGTACAACATTAACAGCCAAAAAAATCCATCATGTAAATCCATTATGCAATTTTCCATCATTAAAAGATTACCTCTTCAGTCTAACAATGAAAAAACAAAATACAATGTGTTTCAATTACGTTTTTTTCATGTGACGCATTAGGTTCTATAACACTCTGTTTACCGTCACCTGGTAGGCAAGTTGCCTGGTAGACGCGTTGAACCATATATATATATATATTTTTTTTATGTCTTCCTAATAACTACTACATGGTGGTACATATGTGGTGGTGCAGGTGTCTATACATTCTAAAACCACATGAGGCCCAAAACAGCTGACCAGTCGTTGAAACGGGGAGTTCCCAACTGTGCTGTAGCAGCTTTTAGGACATATTTGTTGAAGAAAACGTAGAATACAATGCAAGGGTTACACCTAAAAGGTAACACAAACATGACTACAGGTGACAAAAGCATGACTACAATTTCATACAGTACACCATGCTTAATGCCTATGCCTACCTTTGTATTCAAACATAACACACATCCAGACATCGTACTTTCACCACTCACCCTAGCTGTGTGGCTATATTGTTTGATTTTAATATGTGAAGGGACCCTTGGGGCCAAGATAAGTGTTTAAAAAATGTTAAATAAAAAACATCAAGGCTTGTTACATTGATTGCAGTTTTTTTACAGTGATTTCAACTGAGAGGACACATACTGGAGCAGAACACTCTACACCACACGCAGCAGTAGCACACAGACACAGTGCCTCGTTCAGTCGACATCCAGACAGCATTAACCTAAATACAGGCTTGAGCTAGTAGCCTCAGTGCTCGTCCATTATACTGGTGGCAGAATGATCATTTCACAGAGATGACCCATATGGGAAGCAGTGAACAGATTCATCACGACTTGTCTTTGAAAACGGGACTAAAAGAGGATTTACTTTTGAACAAATTTGTAATTGTAATTATAACATTGCTACAAATATCTGCTCATTGACCCATTAAATCTGTACAAGGGTCAGAGAAAGTTCTAGAGGCCATTCAAGCTCAAAGAGTATTTTACACAACAAAAACATACACAGGATATGGGTCCACGCTCTGTCACCATCATAATATGCATAATATGTCAAATCCCAGTGATACATGACCTACTATGTTATTTGCCATTAGTAAAATGAGCTTAACTAGAGACAGGTGTAACCATTGTTTATTTAAATGTTATGTATGTCTATTTATTATTCTATTTTGAACCAAGGGTTACACAGGCCTATTCTTAAATTGCAACAAGCTAAAAAGTACGGTCATGTAAAAGGAATCATCACTGTGTAAAAGCAATGCAGTCTGCTGTGCATCTAATCCTAACAATCCTAGAATCAATATGTTTCTTTTTGATTCATTACAAGAAACAAAAACCCTCTGAGGAGGAGTTCTCATGGAGCACATTAAAAATACCAGAGGCACAGGGAAGGATCCCACTGCCAAATCAGCAAGGTTAAAAATAACTATTTCAGGAAAAAAAAGGCTTAAACCTGCAGAACGGGCGCACAGCTAAAAGACAGTGAATCATGAGTAGAGCAAATGCGACAAAAAACAAGATACATCTGACTCATAGTAACCACATTCACTCCAGTAATGAGTGAATAGCACGTTTAATGATTTAGCTGTAGAGAGAATTTAGAACCCTTAAGCATACATGTCTTTTGTGAATTCATCTAACGAAAACTGCAGCTCAGTCATTATCTACTCTTGCTAATGCCAGCAGAACTCCATATTTGGTTTCTTTTTTATATGGAACCGGAGGGAGTGTTATGACAGTTTCCTTTTTCAGAGTAGCTACTATATAAAGGCAATGAATGTTAGGCCAAATCTGCACACTTTTTTGTTCTGCACAAAAAGGCAAATGAAAGGAGACTAATTGTCATACGTTCTTAATGGGAGAACATTTGTATCAAGTATATAACAATATAGTAAACCCATGACTGGACACTTGTGACTGTTAGTGCTTCAAGCTCGTGCCAAGCTGTCAATAAAAAAGACAGGCAAAACTCTCTTTTGGGTATGCATTTCAGAAAAATATGTTCATTTTACCCATTTCATTCATGTATAAAAACCTTAAAACTGCCATCTAACAGTTTTGATAATATGAAGATTAAGTGTCCCAAGTGGCAAAAATGCAGGCTGCCCTGAATTCAGCTTGTTGATTGTTGATCAAACCCAGAGATACAATCTGAATTGATTGGGCTGAAATGTATGCTGGATAGATAGATAGATAGATAGATAGATAGATAGATAGATAGATAGATAGATAGATAGATAGAGACAGACAGACAGACAGACAGATAGATATGCTAACAATGATCATTTCCACATACTGTATAAAGAAAAAAATATTTTCCAAGTCAATGCAACCACAAAGAACATACTAAAATCATGCAAAGAACATACTATCCACTTACCAAGTAGTGCTTGAAAAAGACTACTTTTGAAGATGTCCATCACTCTTAAAATGGCAGTTTTAAGCTGTTGCTCTTCTGGCTTTCTTAGTCTAGAGCAGTAGTCTTCCAACAACCCTATGGCTCGAGTTGTATCTGTAAGAGACAAAACAAGAAAAATGGTAGTCTACTTTTAAAGTATTTTGGCAGTATGTGTATATAAAAAACAGACAGCAGTTGCATCAACTAATCGACTTCATCTGGATAAAATATACAGAAAAAATGCTAAATAAATACCAACTCTAGAGTAACCAATTCATTGTTCACTATTCCAAGGAGCAATAAGTTCAGCTTGTTCATCAAATGTCAGGCCTGGCCTAAATGTCCAGCTCATCGGCGTATGACCACTTCCTCTCCAACCACCTTTCCATACACCAATTTACCTTTTTCTCTCAGCTGTGCTATTGGCTACATACCGAAACACCCCCACATCATAAATGACAAATCAACTTATTTTACAAATAGGAAATGTTATGACATGATAGTAATAATTATGGGCAGAAAATTACAAATTAATTTATCACACTGTATGAAAACAGACCAAGCCATGTACAGTTGACAGTTCTGAAGACTATCTGAAAACTACAATGTTTGTGTTAGACAATTAATTATCAATAACCTTAAAATAGCCAGTTTGTTTTTGTTGCATGTGCTTACATCACATTCAGCAAATGATACTGGGAATGGGATATATTCATTCTGCACGTGCAGCTTTATGCACATGCATAATCAAAATATTTTGTGACAGGCCTAAATGGAATGTGGAATATATGTGGCTTGGGTGAGAGCCTTTCTTTACTCACCTCGTTTCCTTACAGGCATGCTTGCTTCCTTGGAATTCCTGTAACTTTTATGTGCCTTACATTAAAACATCCAGTAGGCCTACTCCCAATTGGGGCAATGAAAATTGGGCCAATGTAAACATGTGTAAAAGTTTTGGCAAGTTGTAACTGTTTAAGAGGCACTCTTGAAGGCAGTCTGTGAGCCTCGGATGATGGGATTTCAAAAATCAACCTCGACAAATTAATGTTAGACAGTCATCACTTATTCTCTACATAAACAGCCTATTCATATGTCAAAAAGTATCCTTCGTATCCATGAAATACAGCCAACTTCCAAGATGTCCCGAAATGCCTTGACTTGCACTCCATCTTCTCCTTGGAAGTTTCAGGAGTAAATTTAATAAAACTCATTCAGATGAAAAATCATTTGAAATCCTCTGGTAGTATCTGTATCTGGTATTAGTATTTATTGTGATGGTGATAGTAGTAGTAGCCTAGTATTGACTCCTTTGCAATGTAGCTTGAATGTTATTCCTCATTTTGTAAGTTGCGTTGGATAAAAGCGGCTGCTAAATTAATAAAAGAAATATTGTACATGTGAAATTGAGTCCAGGGGTATATGCGTAACTTAACATTAACTGGCGTGAATCGGGTCGCATTAACATCCAGACGACGTGCCAGTACAGAACGTCATTTCCCTCTGTCGCGCGCTGGCAGCCGAGGCATAAACACAAGACATTACAGTACTGCGTTGATTGAATGCTGACATCACTTGACAGCTTTCCCCAATTTCCTCATCTTACGCCACTTTTCCAGTATGACAATGGCGTTGAGGGGCATTCAGTGGTCATATAGTCTTCTTTCCCAATTGTTGTGTTTATTTTCCAAAAAGTGAACTACTGTCCAATGGCACACAATGCTGTCCAATTATTACACACAAAACAGCTGTCAGCTTTGTGCCGCACTCGCTTAGCCAGAGGTAGCTAATTAACACTTCGATTAATCTAACGTTACTCACTGGATGGACATAGAGTGGACCAAAATAAACTCAGCAAGACATTCACTGACAGCTGACTGCCGTTACCTAGCAAATTGAACATAGCCGACTTTCTCGCATAGGATCAAAATTACCTGAAGCTATGTGACTATGTAGAGTCAATTAATTCACTTAAGTTGTTCTCCCTCAAAACTGTCCATCTGACGTTATGCATTCCCACCAATTACTCAATGCCTTTACAATATACGATTGCTTATCCAATGCACATATCCAAATACCAAGCATTTTAATGTGTCAACATTCTCATTTCACATGGATCCCTACAACCTCATCTGATAACATACGATTTTGTTTGTAGGGCTACAGCCTATATAACTAAGTTAATAAAGATGTCACCAAAACACTTAGGTAACCCTTTCCTAGAATATGACAAACTATTTAACCCTTTCTGAACACACCTCAGACACAACAGAGCCGACATTGCAGACTTACCTAGCTAGCTAACTAGTCGGGTGGCTAATTCTAAGCAAGGGACAGGAAAGCTAGTCTGTCAGTGCGACGCCTATTGGAAAATACCTGCAAGTTTTCCTTAAAACGCATGGCTTTGCCATCACCGCAACTCTAAGCATGTCGAGCAATTTCTTTGTCAGCGGCTGGTCCCTAAACTCCAGTTAATAAAAAGTTGTTTATTTTGTTTACGTTCCGCCACTGTATCAAATTCAACGGCTTCAGGGCATCCCTTTACCGTGCATGGTCAGCTGTCCAGGCAATCAAGCGAAGGCAGTGGCGGCAGCAGCAGCGGCGGCGGCGGCAGCAGCAGCAACACCACCAGATTCGCCTTAGCAACGAGAAGGCTGATTACTAGCTACACACTGTGATTGAAAGGTCCTCGGATCCAATTGGAAGCGAATATTTTTTCTGCATATACTTCTGTGAACCAATCAGCCGCTTTAAGGTTGAAGCAGACAGACGTTATCACACACACGTGGTTATGACATGGCTGCGCCCAGGCAGTGTAGGATAATGGACTGAACGAAGCATATTCGGTAGGCTATAGAAGGAAAATTAGGCATTAATAACGAACAACAGATGCTACCAGAAAGGGGGTTTAGCATATACACGCAAGTGCAAGGGATTTCGCTTCGTGTATAGCACAGTATGCTTTCTAGTGTGATTCAATCAAGTCTGTTTAGATACAGCAAGACAACAGACAACATAGCCCACCTTGGTAAAGTTCACAATCATTAACGTTAGCTGCTATAGTGTGGGTCTGCAGGCAGCTCAAAGATGTCAAGTCAAGAACCAGTAACCTTACAAAAAACACCGAAAGGCGTATTTGTCGATGCTCTTTTGAAGAAATTTGAAAAGCTTTCGGACACTGACAGGTACGTACGCACTTCCGTTTGTTTTGTGAGTTGTGCGAGTATGACGCTACAGAGGTGAGTCTGCATTTGTCAATAACATGTATTTTTTGTTTACAGAAACTTGTTTTCATACGGACCCCTGTATTTGGGGGGCAATGCGGCCTTTGCTGGATTAATAGCAAACAGTTTATTTCGGCGTGCACTCAATGTCACACAAGGGCGCATAGTATCCAGTCTTCCCATGGCTACCTTACCCTTTCTGACGACTGTGGCACTGTACAACGCAACTGTTTCAAACCCCTTAATTTTGGGTAGGTTTCTCTTGTCAAAATATTTACAACACCTATATATATGTATATATAAAATGTGTCAAACTATGCTTATTATAAACTATTGATCAGACCCATTTAATACTGCACAGGAGATCTTAACTGCCCTACGTGTGCGGTGATCAGAGGTGCTATGGTTGGAGTGGTGGGCGGTGGCGTCTATCCTCTTCTTTTGGCCCTACCCGTCAATGCAGGGCTTGCAGCCAGGTGCATTTCGAGAAATGTTTTTCTGTGGATAGCTTTAGCGCAAACTTCATTTTAAAATCATTGTTTATTTAGGTGCATTCTGACTTGCAAGTGCAAATATTGTTTTCATCATATCTAGATTTGTAAATAAACCTCTGATTGATGTCATTAACATAAACATACAATTTCTTGTATTACTTAACTATGTGCAATCTGATTTGTTTCAGATACAACACAGCACCTATGCCAGAGAAGGGAAATGTCATGCGATTTTGGATGATTGTCGGTCGCCCCATAGCGAGAAAAATGGCCTTTGTATTTGTGTTGCAAGGCTTTTTCGGGACCTACCTTGCTTCCAAGCATTTTGACATTTATGTCAAATTGTTAAAACTTGTAGACATGGATCATGAAGACCTCCACGATTAGGGTTTCTCTGTCATTTTTGTACAGAAATTAAACTGGCAAGTCTTTTTAAACATGAGTTTTTGCTTCTTTTTTTTGGGGGGGGGGGGGGGGTTTACCGGTAAGTGCTTGTTTGTATTCTTAGGTAAATTCTTAGGTAAATTGACATTTATAATGGGAACCTAAAGAAAACTTACACAACTTATTAAATCCTACTGCAGTGTGACTCGAAACGGACTTACTTGTATTTGTAGTAGCCCATAAATCACTAGTAATGCCTAAATGCAAAGATTATATGCTTTGCCCTTCCACAGTAGCCTGGTCCCACCCACCTAGATCTTCTTTCAGAGAGATCTAGTCTAGAACAGTGTTTCTCAAAGTGTGGTCTGGGGACCACTGGTGGTCCGCAAGCTATCCCAAGCGGTCCACAAGCAGACCAGACATGGTAAATTATAATATAGATGAGTTGTTTGCAATATTGAACCAACTTGTATGTGAATCCGAACAGTTCTGCAGCACTGCCTATAAGCTACACCAGTTTAAATCATGAATTCTCTGACACAATAAGCAAGGTGGTTCATTGAGTAAGCCTATTGTGTAACATACTGTTGAAGTAGATACTCTTTTATTCCTTTTTCTTAGCTACTGTAGGTGGTCCGCGAGTTTTTTTTATTTATTATTATTACTGGTTAAGTGGTCCTTGGCCTGAAAAAGTTTGAGAAACACTGGTCTAGAACACCATAGTTCATAATAGTTTCCATAGACAAGAAAAATGTCAGGCCAATCAGCGACAAGACAAAACCGAAACTTATTGTGATAATCAGACGCAGCAACACCTGCAAACATTGAAAAATGCAGAAATGTATTTACAGCAAAGGTAGACCCACATACATAGTTTCCTGACTGTTGATGTTTACTGTCAGTTAAGTTTAGGTGAAGTAAACATTAGGAATCTGATCAATGTGAATGGTAAGGCTGGACCAATGATTTCAAAGTTAGTGCCCTTCACAATGCAAGTGTTGCAAACGTTTCCCAATCGAGTCACCAGACTCTATTCACTTTGTTAAGGAGTTTGGATTTTCCCAGGCTACTGCCACAGTCCCCAACTAAAGCACTTTCTTCTGAAAATGTTTGTGATCCATGAACATTTTAGTAGTAGCACAGGTAATGTAAATTTTCAATGGCAATAAAATATCAGTACAGACTTTTTTCCCAATGTATTTTTTCCCACATACATAGTTTCCTGACTGTTGATGATGTTTACTGTCAGTTAAGTTTAGGTGAAGTAAACATTAGGAATCTGATCAATGTGAATGGTAAGGCTGGACCAATGATTTCAAAGTTAGTGCCCGTCACAATGCAAGTGTTGCAAACGTTTCCCAATCGAGTCACCAGACTCTATTCACTTTGTTAATGAGTTTGGATTATCCCAGGCTACTGCCACAGTCCCCAACTAAAGCACTTTCTTCTGAAAATGTTTGTGATCCATGAACATTTTAGTAGTAGCACAGGTAATGTAAATTGTCAATGGCAATAAAATATCAGTACAGACTTTTTTCCCAAGTAGTTCTCAATAAGTATGAAAACTGTTGCAACAAGGGTATGCCAGAAAGGGCTGAAGCGGAGCGGTAATCAAAGATCTTTGGGTATGCCACTTTTAAAGGCATAACATTGCAGCCATATATGAATGCTACACTAGGTCGTGTCAGCTTCCACCATTGGTGACTTGCCGACATACTTATAATACAAGTACATATGGCTTCAAAGCAGTGGTTCTCAAAGTAGGGCCCGCAAAATTTGCGCTGTGGCACAACAGGCTACAGCGCCCATACAATGCACGGGTCCAAGTGCCCACAGAAACCCAGGTTCAAATCAGACCTGCGGTCATTTCCTGATCCCACCCCATCTCCCTCTCACTTCCTGTCACTCTTCACTGTCCTATCCAAATGAAGGCAAAAAAGCCCGAAAAATATACTTAAAAAAAAACAATGCAACTTCTCAGCTTGTATTCTGTCTATAATGGAGTGGAACTGTGTGTGTACACACATACATAAATACACACACACACACATATATATATATATATATATATATACCCTCTTCACCAGTAAAATAAGAAGATTGTGTCTATTGGCTTCCTCCCAGATTAACATTGAACTTGAATCACTTCACACAGGTCATAAAGATAGCTAGCTGATGAACATAGAGAGATGTTCGAGTCAGTCCACGTTGTCACTTGATGCAACATTTACAGAGACCAAGTTACACAACTGCCAGAAAACAAGGGATAGTGAACCTGACCATAACTTTGGGGAATACAAATGGCATATGCTTAATTGTTACGATTATGAGGGGGTCCTCAGAAAATGTTCTCCCCACAAGGGGTACCTGAAACCAAAACGATAGAGCCTGTTTTAATGTACAAGTGTAATAATACCCCATTAATGTAATGGCCAAGGGGCCTTTTCTAAGGTATATGACCTGAAAGTCATATTTTGTCTTTGCAAACATTTGAAATGATCAATTCAAATTTAATCTGAATTCTACACTAAAGCCTATCTGAACTGGTTCCGTCATATTTAAAGCTACATTGTGTAATTTCACAGGTTGATGGTGCGATCCAGTATCACCTTTACGAGTTGGAAAGTGTTAAATCTCCCAGCTGACTCACTACATTTCACCAAGACACACCGTCTTTTGGTCGTAATTTCAACTGTCCACCTCGGGGCTTCTGAGAGTAGAAGCTACCCTCAGGTGATTGAGGAGATCCGTACGAGTTGACAAAGATGGCTGCGCCCGTAAGATGAAATTGAGATGTATTTTATTTGTACTACGTTGGTCGATTTAATGTGAATTTTAAATGCTCTTACACACTTGATTACATTGCTGCTTTAATCCGGTCACCAATTGCTGTGCGTGCAATACAATGTAAAGTTTTGTTTCGAGCTGGTTTGCTAAAGAGGCTAATGTAGCTAACAATAACAATAGCTATGCCCCCCTCCTCGTAGCTCAACAAAAAACACAGCACTTGATTAAATTAAAATTGTAAGTGTGATGAAGCTGGAATATGAATGCAAGTGTAAATCATCCCGTAGCTTGTTTAGATGAGCCACAAGCTTGCACTCATGTTCAAGGCAAGCGCCCAGCACTACTGAGGCAGCTGCTGCCCTGGTGACGTTTTTTTTCTCTCACAAAGACAAATTGGAACGCTAAAAGTGCTACAAGCCAGGCAATTAAGTCACGTTCGTGCATACAATTCAGGCGGTATGATAAAAATGGACCGCCACATAATTATTGGGGGAAATTCTCCAATCTAGCGGTTACTAGCTACGGAAGCACACCATAGATGTCCTAGCTGGCATTATAAGATGTCATACACTACTTCATCAAGTATTCCTTCTCGTAATGAGGTTGAGATTGTAAATTGCATTTAGAAATTTAGTCTGCGAAACTTTAGCTTATATACTTGCAAGATGAATAATGTCATTATGGATTTGTTATTTTGGCTTATATGCAGCGAGCAACTTATCAGTGCCAACGTTATTCGATGATACTGTACAATATACACTACCAGTCAAAAGTTTGGAGACACTTAGAAATGTCCATTCCACTCCATTATAGACAGAATACTAGCCGAGATCATTTGCATTGTTTTTTTTTAACCCAGGGCAGCAGTTTTCAGATAACATTATGTGCTTACATAATTGCAAAAGGGTTCGACTGTTGTAGAAATGGCTGATCTTTAATGCAATATCTACATTGCCCATTATCAGCAACCATTCATCCAATGTTTCAAAGGCATATTCTGTTTACTAATCCAATATCATTTTAAAAGGCTAACTGTGAAAACATTGGAGAACCCTTTTACAATTATGTAAGCACATAATGTAATCTGAAAACTGCTGCCCTGAGTAAAAAACAATGCAAATGATCTCAGCTGGTATTCTTTCTATAAAGGAGTGGATAATGGAGGGGAAAGGAAAGTGTCTCCAAACTTTTGACTGGTAGTGTATGTAGTTCAAGATAACGCTAACAGGGACTTCTATCTCCGTACGAAGAGTCAGAGATCAGGATCAGCAGCCGCAACTACAACTTTCTTTCGGTAACTGACCGACAAACGCAAAAGGCAGAGCTAGAATTTCAGGTATGGCCCTCCTTGGCTAATGTATTCTAAAGATGGAGGCCAAAACATGGCTACTGCCATGCGGGCGACTCGGTCATATGTATTCTGAATGGCAGATTCTACGCTTACGAGAATACTTTGATTTGTTGGTGGAAGTAATTACACATGAATAAGCACATAGTTTTGAAAGAAAATAATGGGTTTTTGCTAAGAATCAACCCAAAAAATGACACAATGTAGCTTTAAAGTAACTCCACATCTAGTTTTACCACCCTTATGCTTCTTTGATGAAGGAAAGGTAAGAGCTTAACCAGCAGAAAAAGCTTGCTGTTTGAAAAGAGAGAAAGAGAAATGCATCAGTTTTACACAAGAATAAGACATTCTGAATTCACATAACAAACAGATGGCAAGAATACTGAAAATTACATTTATTTTCAAACAAAATCATTCTTTAAACATAATTCTTTGTTCCCAGAACAGATGTGTACATTTCACACATAAAGAGTAGCCATGAAGCTTTGAAACCTACTGGTTTTCTAAACCTGTCCAGTTACTACTTCACATATTACTATGAAGGCCATCCAAAATAACTGAATGATGGTAGACTGTTCATTGGTTTCAGTGTTGTGTTGATGTTGCACAATGTCAGCATGTTTGCCATACTGCCGTCTCATACACAAACTGTGTGATCTCCATTCTATAAAGCATGTTCATGTGTAATGGATAACCACAAAGATGTAACTTACACCTGATCACATACTACCTTTAACATATACCAGGGCCAAGATGGCTGCAGCTGGTCCCGTTTCTTCAGCTTCTCACAGCATATCCACTTTAGCATAAAGGAAAAATAAAATCGCCAAATGAAAACAGTCCTCATAGGAAAAAGTGATGTTTCACCAAAAGGAGTTTGCTTACCAAGATTTTTTTTTTTTTAAATTTTGTATATGAACATTTTTGTGTCATGTTATGAACTTGCAGATTAGATAAGGAAAAAGCCTTTTGAGAAACATCACTTAATTAGATTATTTTTCATAAGCTAACATTCTTGTTGACTACTTAATCGTCACAGCAGCACACATAGATACATTAATATATACACAACAGAAAAGAAACCCAAATCCATGTCAGCATATAGCAAACAATAAAAAAATGATAGAACTCAAAAAATGAACAGAAACAGACTAGTGCTGCATTTCACTTAATTCAAAATAGTTTCTATCTCTTGACTAACGAGCTTCTGCATCTCTCAAGGAAGGAGTGGGGAACGTACATCGGTTTGTGATGTCCTCATCTCTTGACTGCAATCACGGAGCCAAGATATCCTCTCATCCTGGGTAGCAGGCAACCACCTAGGGAAAAACTGTCAACAGGTTTAGCAGTAACTTGCATTTAAAGCATTGCATTGTTTTCAAATTTCAAAAACATGCCATTGCTGAGTGCACATATACAATAAGCACTTTTTTTTTTTCAATTTTTATGTCCCCACATTGTGCACATAATGATCTAAGCTCCGCCTTATGATCGCTAGAAAGATATAGATTGTACTTGACCCTACATTTTAAGTGCTGCGCTTGCACTTTCTGCACATTTAGTGCAGAATTCCACAGAGACATGGTCCTTGTCCACATGCAAACAGACGCCACCAGACGTTTGTCCCTCTTCCGCCTTCACCCTCTTTTTGGGTATGGCATAGTCGTGGTCATTCGTCTCTGAACCCTGGAAAAGTGAAGTAGAAAATTTCATGCCGTTCACACCGCTCAATCTAGATAACAGTTGGCCTAACATGCTGTCGTTGGCCAATACAGCTCTCAGATACCTAGTCTCATTTTCCAACTCTTCCACCCGCTTGTTCAAGTGTCCATTTTCTTGTTTGAGGATCTGGTTTTCTGTTGTCAGCAAACCCACTTTCTTCTCTAGGCCACCGACGTATTCTTTTTTCTTCAGGCGATTAATTCGGGCTGCAATTGCATTCTTGTTCATCCCACGACTTGAGATATCCAATGTTGACTTCCTCTGCGAGGTCTGTCCACCCACTGAAAAGTGTTGATCTGTGGAGCAGTCATCTTTTAGCTCACACAATGTGTCGATGTCTCCAAGAGAAGGCAGTGCATCCTTGTCAAGCACCCAGCTGAAATCTTCCAAACCAAACAACTCCAGGTCCTCGCTGGGAGAACTGCTGTCCTCGAATGAAATGTCTGTGAGAGTATCTGTTTCGACTGGTGATGGCTTTACAACATCAGTGACATCAGGGTTGTATAGCTGTCCACCCATGCTGGGGTAGGAGCTGTTTGAGGACCTGCCTCTCTTTCTGGTCATCATTGTCATATCAAGGTCTTCTTTCACAGACCACTTCAAGTGGCAAAAGCAGTGATCTGAAAGACAGAAGAAAGTCAAAAGGTAAACTAGTGAGTAGTATGTTGAAGGAATCAGTACCTTCCAGATATTTACATTCTTTTTACAATTCCCAACAAATTGCAAAAACATCTTTAAAACCACAAAATAATTCATAGTCATTGCAACACCGGAGAATTAATGTCACAAAGCTTCTTACAAACCCATCATACTCTCCTGTGACATAGTCTAATGTTATAATTCATAATTGAGCATAGATCTCACTAAATGGAAATAATTTAACTCTGGACTGATTCATGGTCTACAAAAGCTAAGCAAGGGTTTGGCCCATACTTGCGTACAGGGGCGTACTGGCAATGGTTCAACAATGGTTTATTCTCTATACTGAGACTAGGATGGCCCAATAACTCTTACTAGGTCCCACCCGTCCAACATGGCCTCAGAGCCAGAATTTTGTGATGGCTTCAATTAAGTGCATGTGGAAGTTGCAGCAGGTAGGTAAACATGCTCACACATTGTTCAGAGTAAAACTGGCATCCTTTTAGAATCCGACTGAGCAGCCATCAATCAGATTCAGAATGTGTGCGCATGCTCAGTACTTGTAGCATGAACAAACAGTTGGCTTTCTATCTATTACCCTACTACTGTGATTATGTTAATCGCTCACCCACAGCCTAGCTAATTACGAAGCCGTCTACTATGACCTAAAACCATTTTCTGGGATAACTAACACCAAAAAAAGCTATTCCTTTATTCCTTGCCTCTACTTTCAGTAACGTTACTAAATAAACATGCGTAGGGCCTCACACTGTTGCTTCATAACTGCACTGAACCTCGCACTAAACCAAATGAAATATGCATACAACACCGATTAATTCGCTCGTGTCTAAACTGCACCTGATCGGATTAGATAGTGACATGTAAACATTTGGTACGACATCTTAAATTGACATAATTTCAATCAGACTGAGAAAAAAGTGTGCATGTAAAAGTCAGACGAGTCATTATTATGTAATAATACTTAACGTTAAGCAGGTAATAGGATAAGGTTTTTCAAGAGGCAATATTTATCTTTCCAAATGCACTTAACATAATATAACGTTAGGATAATGAGTGATCTAACTTAGGCTGTAAATGTATATAACCCAATTTGGCGCGTTCTGGTCCTTTCTGGTATGGCCAACGTTTAGCTGTAGCTATCTAGCTGCTATGTTGAAGCTAGCATTAACGTTACGTGGGCCAAAGTCCTCCTGCTAATTTCGTGATATTGCAATCACAACAGTGACATTCAAGTGTAATAATGGCTAATCAACGATGCTCCATTGGAATTCAATACAATCTAATCAAGTTTCTGTTGATAAATACCAACTAAGTTACTATTAACAAAGGCGGCAGTTACGGTTTCTAGCCCACGAAGACACAGCAACATATTCATCATAAATGAGCACAAGTTAACTTACCGAAAAAGTCAACCGTGTGTCTTAACACAGCATTCTTCGTGCAGGGCAAAATTTTACTGTAAAATAGATATTTTTACCCTCGTTGGGAACGTTTCTGGTCCAGACAAAACAATAGCTGACTCACGGAACTTTCCAAGCACAAACGTAGATACTGCGTAGAGAGACGTCGACAGAACAAAATGGCGTCCACTTCACGTGTGATAAGATCTTAGTGGAATGTTTGTATCTGCCACCTACAGGCGTGGAAGCCATAATGTAACGTAATGTGGCCCATTGTTCTTTTGATCTGGTGGACAGCCTACTTCCAAATAGTTAGGGAAAGTTAGGCATTTTTTTCGCCAATCTGCAAAAAAAAATCTTACCAATAGCTTTTTTCTACTATGTGTTTCTAGAGGTGTCTAGTAACACCTCCCAATTTATCCATGACCAAATCCTCTGGGAAATGCCTGGAGAGCCAATCAAGTTTGGGGTGCCGGTCTGGACGAAAATATATTTTTTACCAATATTAGCTTTTGAGATGTCTAACTAGGGGTTTGGGTCTGTCTTAGCCATTAGTTTTGAGTAAAAAAGACTCCAAGTCAAAACATGCCATTGCTTCCATAAAAAAAATCCATAAAAAGTGGTTTTATTGAACAATTACAAAACAAAACTTCCTTAATCAGTTTAAAATTTAACAAACCTCACCCCTCAACTCCCCTGCACTCCCTCACTTCTGTTATCATCTGGCTGGTTGATGTTCTGGCAAGAGTTACCATGACAGTTCCCACAAGTAGTTCCCACACTTGACTCCTTGCTTTTTACAGCAGCACCTGAGTGTCACAGTCGCACATTTGCAGCTGACAAACTTCAGAAGGTAGTCTGGTGCAATGGGATCTGGTGTAGGGACTGGTGCATAACCATGTTCTCCTTGTTTCTATCCACACTCAAGGATATCTAGTGATGGACTTTGTAGCTGTAGCCAATCTCTGGTCTGGAGATATGCAGAAAGTGCTG